>NW_026057588.1:6437271-6443750 GCF_023721935.1 Panthera uncia
TCATGTTTTCTGCCCATTTCTTCACTGGGTTATTTGTTTTTCGGGTGTGGAGTTTGATGAGCTCTTTATAGATTTTGGATACTAGCCCTTTGTCCGATATATCATTTGCAAATATCTTTTCCCATTCCGTTGGTTGCCTTTTAGTTTTGTTGGTTGTTTCCTTTGCTGTGCAGAAGCTTTTCATCTTCATAAGGTCCCAGTAATTCATTTTTGCTTTTAATTCCCTAGCCTTTCTGGATGTGTCGAGTAAGAGATTGCTACGGCTGAGGTCAGAGAGGTCTTTTCCTGTTTTCTCCTCTAGGGTTTGGATGGTTTCCTGTCTCACATTCAGGTCCTTTATCCATTTTGAGTTTATTTTTGTCAATGGTGTGAGGAAGTGGTCTAGTTTCAACCTTCTGCATGTTGCTGTCCAGTTCTCCCAGCACCATTTGTTAAAGAGACTGTCTTTTTTCCATTGGATGTTCTTTCCTGCTTTGTCAAAGATTAGTTGGCCATACGTTTGTGGGTCTAGTTCTGGGGTTTCTATTCTATTCCATTGGTCTATGTGTCTGTTTTTGTGCCATATTTTATTCTTAAAAAAATTTTTTTTAATGTTTATTTATTTTTGAGAGAGAGAGACACACAGAGTACGAGTGGAGGAGGGGCAGAGAGAGAGGGAGACACAGAATCCGAAGCGGGCTCCGGGCTTTGAGCTGTCAGCACAGAGCCCAAGGCTGAACCCACGATCCGTGAGATCATGACCTGAGCTGAAGTCGGACACTTAACTGACCGAGCCACCCAGGCACCCCTATTTTTTATTTTTTTTAAATATTTACTTATTTTTGAGAGAGACAGAGACAGAGAGAGAGGCAGAGCACACGTGGGGGAGGAGCAGAAAGAGAGAGGGAGACACAGAATTGAAAGCAGGCTCCAGGCTCTGAGCTGTCAGCACAGAGCCCGACGTGGGGCTCAAACTCATGAACCGTGAGATCATGACCTGAGCCGAAGTCGGACACTCAACCAGCTGAGCCACCCAGGTGCCCCAGCTGCATTTTCTTAAAGCAGATCCTCCAAAGGATGGAAACTTCAGGCCCCAGAAAACCTTTTTCCATCTCTGGGCCTTACCTCAACCAGCCATGTGTTCCTCGGTTCTGGGGGGACACGGCCTTTTCCCCTTCCCCTTGTTCCTTCTGCGCTTGGGATAGCTGGCACCTCCTCTTCCTTCAGGTCACACCTGTCACCTCCGTGAGGATGTTGGTCCTCTTTGCCTGCCCCAGACGCGATCTCCCGTAGAAGGGTCTCAGCCCTGACCACCACCTTGACCGTCGGTTGTGGGCATCTCTCCCTGCCCACCGCCTCACTGTCTGGCCTTGGCCGTCCTGAATCACAGAGAAGTCCTTGAGCTGTGTCAAGAGTTCAGGGACGGCCTTCAGAAGTCACTTTACGAACACCTGCTCCTGTGTCGTGGGCCACGGATAGTAGGACTGGCTCTCCTACCTCTCGAGGGCCCATCTGGCAGCCTGGAAAGTCTCACGATTCCCAACTCAGACTTGGAGTGAGGCTCTACTTCCTGGGCAAGGCCCTTGGCCTCTCTGTGCCTCAGTTGGCCCATCTGTACAATAGGGATGGGAATGGCAGTAACTAACCTCCTAGGCTGTCAGGACAGTTACATGAGTTCATGCACGTAATAAAGCCCTCGGGGCAGTCAATGCCTGTCGGGGTCATGGCTGTTTCTGTTGAACGTTAATAGTTTGCATCTTTAAGAGACAGATGTCCTGACTCATCTCCTTTGACTGATAAAGCCTCATTATTTAAAATAATTTGGAAAAAAAAAAAAAAAGACCGGCACTGAATTTTGAGACCGTCCATTGTTTCCTGACTTAGATAATTGAACTCAACAGTATTTTCAAAGCTTCAAATCTTCTCTGGCTTGAAAGGTCTTCCGTGGAGAAGATGAGCGGGCACCTTTCCCTGGTGCCGGTGCCAGAGGGCTCTCATCCCCTTCTGCTTGGGCGTGGGCAGCTTGGTGCCCGGGGTCTTGCCAGGGCAAGAGTGGGCTCGGGGCCCTCCACCAGCCCCCTGGCCCGTCAGCCAGCCTCTTACTGCGGGGGGCTGCTTTCCTGTTTAAAGGGGAGACCTATGTCTTGGATTTTATTTTTGTAACAAGAGGGCTTTTGTGTTTTATTTTTTATTCTTTTTTCATGTTTTTATTTATTTTTGAGAGAGAGAGACTGAGAACGAGCGGGGGAGGGAGAGGAAGACACAGAATCCGAAGCAGGCTCCGGGCTCTGAGCTGTCACAACAGAGCCCGATGTGGGGCTCGAACTCACAAATCATGAGATCATGACCTGAGCCAAGGCTGGACGCTTAACTGACTGAGCCACCCAGTTGCCCCTTTTGTATTTTAGTTTCTATGCTGTTTACAAATGTTTGAGCAGTTCTTTTTTTTTTTTTTTTTTTAATGTTTATTCATTTTCGACAGAAAGAGAGACACTTCGTGAGAGGGGAAAGGGCAGAGAGAGAGGGAGACACAGAATCCAAAGCAGGCTCCAGGCTCCGAGCTGTCAGCACGGAGCCCCACGCGTAGCTCGAACTCACAAACTGTGAGATCACGACTTGAGCCGAAGTTGGACACTTAACCGACTGAGCCACCCAGGCGCCCCTACAAGTGTTTGAGCGGTTTTAATGCAGGTTCTTACACATGCATCTGACAAGTTATTTTTTGTGCAGGAACCTACAGTATGCCAGGTGCCACGCTAGGCCTGTGAGTACAGTCGTGAACAGAGCTGACAGAAATCCCTGTCCTCAGGGACTTGACATTCTAAGGGAGAGAAGATTGATAGTAAATCTATATAAGTACAGCATAGGGGCTCCTGGTGGCTCAGTCAGTTAAGCGTCTGACTTTGGCTCAGGTAATGATCTCGTGGTTCGTGAGTTCGAGCCTTATGTCGGGCTTGTGCTGATAGCTCAGAGCCTGGAGCCTGCTTCGGATTCTGTGTCTTCCTCTCTCTCTTCCCCTCCCCCACTCAACACGCTGTCTCTTTCCCTCTCTCTCTCTCTCAAATAGAAATTAAAGCCTTAAAAAAATTAAAAGGAAATGTCAGGGTATGGTGTGCAAAGTAAGGGTAAGTATTGTTCAGCAAACCTCACATTCTGGTGGCATTCGTATTTGCATGCAAGTATATGTTACGTATTTGTAATATATTCCCGAGTATCAAAGATGCATTTCTCACCGTGGGTTATGGTAAACGGAAATTGGCGAAACATGCTTTCAGGCCCAAGGAACAGAGCAGTGACGGATCAGGATGAGATGTCAGAGGTCCCCGGTGCTTAGCACATGTCTGAATGACACAATGAGAAGGTGACCCTACACCTGCCTGTGGGACCCTGGGCAAGGCCCTGCCCCTTTCCCTGTCGTCCCCATCCGGCCCTTGCCTTCCCCGATCCCCTGACCCTGGCCCTTCTCTTCCTGGCTGGGCAGATCCGGGTGAAGCCTGACAAGACAGGCGTGGTCACAGATGGCGTGAAGCACTCCATGAACCCTTTCTGTGAGATCGCCATGGAGGAGGCCGTGCGGCTCAAGGAGAAAAAGCTGGTGAAAGAGGTCATCGCTGTCAGCTGTGGGCCTGCCCAGTGCCAGGTGGGAGAGGGTGCTGGGACCCTGAGTCCCGGGTCTGAGGGAGGAGGGACGGGACCAGGCTCCTGGGTACCCCTTGGGGCTACAAGCCAAGCCGAGTCCCTTCTCCTGGCAGGAGACCATCCGCACTGCTCTGGCCATGGGCGCAGACCGAGGCATCCACGTGGAGGTGCCAGCTGCAGAGGCAGATCACCTGGGTCCCCTGCAGGTGGCCCGGGTCCTGGCCAAGCTAGCAGAGAAGGAGAAGGTAGACCTGGTGCTGCTGGGCAAGCAGGTAAGTGTGCCCATCCTTCCCCCCCATCCCCATTCCTGCTCAGGACTGGCGGCGGGGTGGGCAGGAGCTGAGGCTTCAGGGGACCCAGGCTGGGCGGAGAGTTTGAGCAGGGTGGACAGGGTGACGGGCGGTGGGGGGGGGGGGTCCTATGGGGTAAAGTGGGAGCCCTGGGGGCTGGGGCGATGGTCTGGGTGGGGGAAAGAGAGGCTTGATGGGACAGAGCAGAGAGACCTGTGGCTGGAGGGGCAGCGCTTGAGCTGCAGGGAGTGAGGGGAGGCGGAGAGGAGGTGAAGGTGGTGCTGGGGTCTGGCTGGAAGGGACAGAGAGGAAAGTTCTGGAAGAACTGAGGCTGTGAGGAATAGGCTGGAAGGGGAGAGACTGGAGGCCAGGGGATTGGGGAGGAGCTTGGGGGCTAACATTGAGCTAGAACGCTACCTACCCCCTGAGGTGGGTGTGAGTCTGGCTCAGCTGTTCCCTCTGGAGGCCGGGCAAATGACAGCCTTCCTTTGGGTAGCCTGCCCACACCCTCCCATTTGAGATAGACATTGTGGCCTCGCCCAGGGAGGGGCAGAGGATCTTCAGAAGAGACCCAGACGACAGCAGTGGGAGGGGAGAGATCTAGGGGCAGGGGCTTAGGGACGAAGGCTGAGAAAGAATGTGAGAGACTGAGAGATCATACAGGGCACTGGGATCGCACGGGAGGCTCAGAGGTAGAGCCAGGGCCCTGGTGGGAAAAGACAGGGATCCCAGCAGGCTGGATCGGTCCCTGGGGAGAGGCGGAGGCTGATGAGTCTATATAGGTGGTTGGGTGTCCTGCCCAAGTCAGACAGTGGAAAACGAGAGATGACAAACAGCAAAGGAATCAGTAGAAGTCAGTAAGCTGAGGCAGGGGGCCTAACCAGAGAACAGGCCAAAAAGGCACAGTCTGGGTAGGCTCAGGGCTCTGGGGACCCAGGTCTCTCACCAGCGCCCCAGGACACTGGTGCTGGCATCATGGCCTCTTGATGCCCCCTCCGTTCTCTGGTGGGTCTCAGACTCATGTCCTGCCTGTCCTGGTTGTCAGGGACAGTTTCTGGGACCAGGGCCTCCAACTGGGAAGATACAGGATAAACTGGTCAGGACAGTCTTTATTATAGGTGGCAGGGTCAGAATCAAACTGGCAGAAGCCAAAAAGTGAACCTGTTAGCTCATATAATTCAAGCTTCAGGCATGGCTTGATCCAGGTTCACATGTCAGCTCTAGGCTCTGCTCCTCTATCTTGTTTTTACCTTCTGCACCTCCAGGCCCATATCTCAGGAGCCCAGCAACCTCAGCAGAAACAAAAGAGCCTCTTTCCCAAGAGCTCCAGGAACACCTCCAGAGCTGACTCTTCATTGGTCCAGCTTGAGTCAAGTACCAATCCCTGAACCAATCACTAGGGTCAGGGGATAGCTCCTACTCACTCAGTTCCCCAGTGCAGCTGGCCCGGGTCCTGGCTCATGGGAGGCTTCTGTGAATTATACAGGGGGCAAAGATTTGGCACTGGGGATGCCAGATGTCCTTGTGTGCCCCTGGACAGGTGACTGCCTCTCACCAGGCCCAAGTGAAGGGATGGGATCATTCTAGTCCAGGAGTCAGCAAACTATGGCCCATGGTCACCGCTGATTTTATAAAGCTTTATTGGAACACCACCACGCTTGTTGCTTTATACAGGCACATTTCTATCTACGGCTGCTTGTGTACTACCGTGGCCGAGTTGCATCTCTGTGACTGAGACCGCATGATATTGAGAAAATGTTTGCTAATCCCCATCTAGACAAAGGCCCAAACGGTGTGTGAAAAGACCCATTGTCATACAGTCTTCTCTCTTTCTCCACTCAGGCCATCGATGATGACTGTAACCAGACGGGGCAGATGACCGCTGGATTTCTAGACTGGCCACAGGTGAGGCTGGAGTGAGGAGTACCTTCTGGGGGCTAGACCTGGGGGCTCAGAACAGGGCCACCCTTGTCCCTGCCTTTCTGGAGGAAGGCATGTGCAAGGATGGCTACTCCTGCTGGCAGGAAGGAGAAGTGCACAGCCAGGACGCCAGGCCTCGTCCAGGCCTTTGGTGCTCTGTCTTCAGCCCTGTCACTCTCCAACCACACACCAACGTCATCCCTGCCTCAGGGCCTTTGCACTTGCTCAACCCAGAACATGGTTCCCTCAGATTGCCTCATGCCTTTCCCACTCTCTCCTTTAGGTCTGTGCTCAGTTATTACCTCTTTAGAGAGGCCTTCCTTACCCACCCTGTATGAAATCCTCATGTCCCCTCCTCGGTTCCAGATTCCCCACTCCCCACCTCTGCCAGTCCAGTAGAAACACGAGCCACCTGGGTAATTTAGAATTTTTCACAGCCAGATTAAAAAAGGAAAAAGAATCAGGCAAAATGAATTGCAATAATATTTTATTTAACCTAACACATCTAAAATATTATCATCTTAACATATAATCAATGTAAAAACTCCTGAGCTCTGTCATATTCTTTTTTCTTTTTGTATGACGTCTTCAGAATCCAGTGTGGATTTTATTTTATTTTATTTTATTTTAAATTATTTTATTTTATTTTAT
>NW_026057588.1:6443760-6459977 GCF_023721935.1 Panthera uncia
ATTTTATTTTATTTTATTTTATTTTAAATTATTTTATTTTATTTTATTTTATTTTATTTTATTTTATTTTAAATTATTTTATTTTATTTTATTATTTTTTAAGTTTAGTTATATTTTGAGAGAGAGTGAGAGTGGAGGAGGGACAGAGAGGAAGAGCGAGAGAATCCCAAGCAGGCTCCCTGCTGTCAGCACAGAACCCAACATGGGGCTCAAACTCACAGACCACGAGATTATGACCTGAGCTGAAATCAAGAGTCAGATGAGTACTCGACTGAACCACCCAGGCACCCCTCCAGGGTGGATTTTATATCTACAGCACATCTCCATTCAGATGCTGAATTTTCATCAGAAATACTTAATTTAGATTCCTAAAATCCACAGTTGAAAACGTAGATTCACACACCCAGGTTGTTCCAAACACTCGTCAAAGTTTTCCAGTGATCGCATTGAGTATTTTTTTAAATAGCTTTGTTGAGATGTAAGTGGTCTACAATAAACTGCACATTTTTTTTTTCTTTTTAATTTTATTTTTTATTTTTTAAAATTTACATCAAACATACGGAACACTTCACGAATTTGTGTGTCATCCTTGCACAGGGGTGGTGCTAATCTCTGTCAGTTCGTAGGATCGAGCCCGGCATCCAGCTCTGCACTGACAACCTGCTTGGGATTCTCTCCTTCTCTCTCTGTCACTCCCCCGCTTGCATGCATGCACGCACGCACATGCTCTCTAAATAAACAAACAAACAAACAAGCGAACGAACAAACTTAAAAAAAAAATAAAGATGAAAAATTCCATCCCGCAATCACACGAGCCACATTTCACATGCTCAGAAGACACGTGAGTCCACTTGATTACCGTTATACTTGGTTACCGGTCACTTGGTTACCAGCAGTCTTCCCGGCCAGGATAAATGCCCCCGAAAGCCCAGGCCTTGTTGGTCATGTTCACTGTGTATCCCCAGGGCTGGCTCATGGGGTGTTCGGATGAGACTAGGGGTGACGGAACATCCCGGCTAAGACTTGAAAGGTTTTTCCGGTGAGTGAGCGAATGGAGACAACGGGCCTATTGGACAGAGAGGGTGTAGGTACATCAGGAAACGTTGATTCAGGACTGAGGCACAGAGGGGCGTTGGCGAGAGTGTGGGCGTGGGCGCTGAGCACAGAAGATGGGGTCCCAGCTGATGTTTCCAGGGTCAAGGTGAGCACACGAGTCTGTTGTTACCCCAGCAGAGGGGCCTCGAAGGGAACTCCTGGGGACAGAATGGTGGGTAGTGGGAGCATGACGTGGAGCTTAGAGCCAGACTGCCAGCTCTTGGGCGACAGCACATTTTTGAGCCTCGCCCTGCCTCAATTTTCCTCATCTGTAAAGTGGGGATAATAGCGTTTGCCGTATAGAGTTCCCGAGGGCCTGATGACTTAGTGCGCTGAAGTTGTTTACACGCAATACGTGTTCATCATGATTAAGGAAGGTTAATAATAGGTCGGAACCTAACTGGCAGGTTCAGGTCATTAAGACCTACACGTTGGCTGCCAGTGAAAGTACAGATTTTTGAGATTCCCTTTCTGTGGCATCTTCCTGTTTGTGAACTTGATGTCTAAAGGTTACCTTGCAGGACTCTCTTCTGTTCTCTCATTCATTCCCTCACCTGTGCATGTGCTCACGTCGCTCTGTGCCTGCCGTGAATTAACCTCACCCACCCTCCCATCTCCCCAGGGCACATTCGCCTCCCAGGTGACACTGGAAGGGGACAAGGTGAAAGTGGAGCGGGAGATTGACGGGGGCCTGGAGACCCTGCGCCTGAAGCTGCCTGCCGTGGTGACCGCCGACCTGCGGCTCAACGAACCTCGCTATGCCACGTTGCCCAACATCATGGTGAGCACTTAGCAGATGGGTCACTGAGGGCCCAGAGACTTCTTGTACGAAGGAAAGGATCATCACCCTGCGGAAAGAAGAGTTTACCGTTCATCTTGGCTTGTAGGATGGGTTCATTGGGTCATTTTAGCCAATAGGGAGAGTTTAGTGTGCCATCTTAGCCAATAGGAAGGGCATCATCTCAGCCAATAGGAAAGGTACAGTGGATCATCTCAGCCAATAGGAAGGGTTCAGTGGATCATCTCAGCCACCAGGGAGAGTTCAGTGGGTCATCTCAGAAGGGTGGGTTCCGTGGGTCAGATGGGCCGGACTCGTTAAGCTAGAAGGTTGAGTTTGCCAGTCCATTTCAGCCCGTGAAGGGCTTCTCAAGACACCTAACTAAACAGGGACCCTCAGCAGAAGGGCTTCCCAGTAGGTCACGTCTGTCTGGCTAGCGGGGTCTAGAAGAGTTCGGGCAATGGGATTGGTTCTGCAGACATGGCACTCGTGGGTGGGAGGCTGTGGGAGGCTGGGCAGGGCTTCAGCAGCCCTGTGAACTGTCACTGCCCATGTGCAGAAAGCCAAGAAAAAGAAGATTGAGGTCATCAAGCCCGGAGACCTGGGTGTGGACCTTACCTCCAAGCTCTCCGTGGTTAGTGTGGAGGACCCGCCCCAGCGCACGGCCGGCGTCAAGGTGGAGACCACGGAGGACCTGGTGGCCAAGCTGAGGGAGATTGGGCGGATTTGAGCCCCTTCCCTGACACTCAGCAATAAAACTATGACCCTCCCGACGACCGTCTCTGTTAACTCATTCCGTGGAGACCTGTTCTTTGATTCATTCAACAAACATTTACTTAAGTCTCCCGTGTGCCAGGCCCTGTGCTGGGTGACGCCGGGGACCCAGGTGAGTCACATCCAGTCCCCGAGAAGCTTCCATGTTGGGGGGGGGGGTTGGGATGGACGTGGGCAGAGCCAGCTGTAAGCAGAGGTGACACCACACACTTAGGAGCTCACCTGGGGCGTCTGACCTGGAATGTGGGGTCGGTGACTTCCCAGGTAGATGGCATCCTAGTTGAATTCCTGAAAGACGAAGATCAGTGAGGGGGTGTCACGCTGCAGAGCTTTTGCTGGGAACTCGCAGGTGCCAGGCCCCCGTGGAGACTTGGGGAACAGGAGACAGCAAGGCTGGAAGTTCTGGTTCTGGTTGGGGACACAGACAACATGTAAGGTGGGGATGAAGAGCCGGGGCCTGGAGTCAGACTCTGATTTTATCATTTTATTTTTTTAAAGTGTATTTATTTATTTTTGAGAGAGAGCGCGTGTGCACGTGCCCGGAGGAGGGGCAGAGAGGGAGGGAGAGAATCCCAAGCAGGCTCTGTGCTGTCAGTACGGAGCCCGACGCGGGGCTCAATCCCATGAACCGTGAGATTGTGACCTTAGCCGAAATCAAGAGTCAGATGCTCAACCGACTGAGCCCCCCCAGGCGCCCCCAGACTCAGTGATTTTAGATCCTCCCTCAACTTTCCCAGCTGTGGGATCTTGAGTGAGTTACCTTGCATCTCTGAGTTCTGGTTTCCTCATCCGGCTGATCAAAATAGTAAGAGCTTAGTGTAGTGGTTAAGGGCTTGGGGTCTGGATCCTGAGGCCCTGGCAAGTTCCTACTCTCCCAACGCCGATTTCCTCCTCCCTCAGGTGGCGTTAGTAATAATACCCGTGTTCTGGTTGGCTGATGTGGCATAACGAGGCACCCCAAAACTCGCTGACTTAAAACCACCAATCATTTATTTTGCCCATACATCTGAAAGCTGGGCAGGGCTTGGCAGGAGAGCTCGCCTCTCCTCCACGCGGCGTCAGCTGGGGTCTCAAGTGGGGCCCGGGGATACATGTCCGAGATGGCTTAGTCACCTGGCCTGCATGCTGGCTGGCTGGCTGGGGTTGTTGGCTTGAGCTGGCTGTTGACCAGGGGCCATGATTCCTTCCCATGGGCTGCTCGAGCTTCTTCACGGCATGGTGGCTGGCTTCCAGGAGGGAGTGTTCTATGACCTGTGAGGTGGGTTATGCCCGTCTCTGGGCCTCCATGCAGACACTGGCACGGGATCACTTCTGCTGTAGTCTCTTGGTCTGGTAGTAAGAGTCTACCTGGATCCATGGGGAGGGGACATAGACTCCGTAAGGGAGGAATTTGCTGGCATCTTTAAGTTACAAAACTTCCCCCATGAGGTTTTGAAGGAATTAATGTAGCACCTCCAGAACCACACCTAACGCATAGAAAATGCTCACTATGTATTATTACCCTTGTCATTACCATCAGCATGGTGAGAACTCCCTGGGTGAGCTCAGGGGACTGGATGCTGAGCAGAGATCCTGAGCCCAGCATGGGGTGGTAGCTTTCTTTCTTTCTTTCTGTTCTCGTTTTTTTTTTTTTTTTTTTAATGTTATTTATTTATTTATTTATTTATTTATGTTTTTTTTTTAATTTTTGAGAGATGGAGCATGAGTGGGGGAGGGACAGAGAGGGAGATAGAGAATCTGAGGCAGGCTCCACGCTCTGAGCTGTCAGCACAGAGCCTGATGCAGGGCTCGAACCCACGAATTGTGAAATCATGACCTGAACCGAAGTTGGATACTTAACCGACTGAGCCACCCAGATGCCCCATGGGGTGGTAGCTTTCTGAAGGAGTGAGCAGTCTGGCCATCCTGAGCCAAAGCCCACCTCCTCTCTCTGGCTGTGCAACCTCCTCCAGGTCCCTTGACCTCTCTGAGCCATAGTCTCCTAGCCTGTAACACAAGGATAATGACACCCAGCTCATAGGGTGTTTGGAAGTCTTTGGCCAGATAATGCCTGGGAAGCATTTCGCATGGTTCCTGGCACGGGAGAAGTGGTAGTTATTATTATGATTCTTAATCAGGTGAGGCTGCAGGACAAGTTGTTGGGGGGGGGGGGGGGCAGGGAGTGACCAGAACATTCCAGGTAGAGAAGAGTGCCCGCAAATCTGGGAGGGGAGAGATGGGGCATGAGAATGGCAGGGTATTCAAAGAGTGAGAGGGTGGAGGGTGTGGCTGGAGTGGGTGAGTCTGGGCCACTCAGGGTCTGGAAGGGTCCTTGGATGTCTCCTGAGGGCACAGGGGAGCTGTGGGAGGGGCAGGGGCAGAAAGAGGGGCCATGTGAGGATCCAGGGACTGGCACTGGTGGAGATTTGGAGGCTGGAGGGAGGAGGCAGAGCGGATGGGGCCTGTGCTACGGTCTGGCCAGTGGGAACCCAGAGGTAAGGCTGTGACAGAGATTCAGGGGGCAGAGCAGGAGGGGAGGGGGAGAGAGGAGGGAAGACGCCCCACAGCCTCTGCGTAGATGGTGCAATGGCACTTGAGATGGAGAGCCCGGGAAGGGGGTTGTGTTGGAGGGAAGACGCTGAGTTTAGGGGGATGCAGGGCACTTGAGGCCCTGGGGGGCACGGAGATGCAGCTATGGGTCTCTGGAGAGGGACTGGGTGGGAGGGAGCCAATTGAGACTTGGTTCTGAGGGCAGCAGGGAGCCATGGGAGGAGTTGGAGCAGAGCAGGAGCAGGGTCAGATGCAGGTGCTGCAGGCAGGACAGAGTGGACTCGAAGCCGGAAGCTGAGGAGGAGGAAGCCTGAACTGAGGCCAAGGCCATCAGAGGTGGGACTCTCTGAAGGGTCACCTCACCCTCCTCCAAGAAGTCTTCCTGGCTGCCTTCCCCACGGGTTTGCTACCACCACGTTTCCACTGGGACTCCTTTCCCGCCATCTTCACCTCGCGTGTGGGGAGAGCAGAGTCAGATGGGACCAGCTGACGAGGACCAGTGGGGTGGGGGTGGCTGGCTCTGCCACTAGATTGGGGGTGGGGGCACCTCCCTCTGGGTCTGGCTTCCTTCCCCGCCCAGGAAGCTACCAGTCCTGTCGGACTTGTCGACCTGGGAGGCACAGGTGCAGGTCCTGGAGTCTGGCTGCAGTGTCCTCACAGGTGCGGCCAGCACCATGGACACCTCACGGGCTCTGCTGCTCTTCCTGCTCCTGGGTAAGTCCCCTGCGCAGCCCCTTCCCCACCAGTCCGCCTCTTGGCAGCTCCCCAACGCCCTCCCCTCCTCTTCTTGCAGCCTCCGGAGCAGGGGTCATCACCCACAGAGCCTCTTCTGGAGTTCAGCAAACCAATTTCTCCTTGGACTCAGAAAGCTCTTTCCAGGGCCCAGGTTCGAAAGTCTCCTCCATGAAACCCCCCGACTGGAAATTTCCAGAGCAGTCTCCAGGTTCAAAAACCACTGCTGCTATCCCTCATTCCAAACGGTTTCCTGA
The DNA here is from genome assembly GCF_023721935.1 of Panthera uncia. Lineage (NCBI taxonomy): Eukaryota > Metazoa > Chordata > Mammalia > Carnivora > Felidae > Panthera > Panthera uncia. The sequence continues at coordinate 6,449,926 of NW_026057588.1, forward strand.
GGTCTCAAATTTTAACGACGTGCCTAGGTCAAACGTTTCTGCTGAGGGCCAAAAGTTGAGCCCGGATCCTCCTACCGTCCCTGAGGTCCCTGGTTCCGAAGTATTTTCTGATATCTTGGGTTCTCAAGTTCCTGCCGAAAACTCAGAGCCGTCCTCGGTTAAGACCCCAGCTTCAAACATTTCTGCTCAGGCCCTGGAGACTGAAGTTGAGACCCCAGGTTCACAATTCTCCCCTAAGGATCAGGACCTTAAAATATCTGCCCAGAACCCCGAATCCAAAGTAACTGCAGTAGCCCACCCAGTGGAAAGCTTCCCCCAGCAGGTGGGGAGGCCTCTGTCGGTACTAGTGGGGACCACCATCCAGCTCCCTCTGGTTCCAGTTCCCAGCCTTGGCCCTCCTGCGCCTCTGGTGGTCTGGCGCCGAGGCTCCAAGGTGCTGGCAGCTGGAGGCCTGGGGCCGGGGGCCCCCCTGATCAGCTTGGATCCTGCTCACCGGGACCGCTTACAGTTTGACCAGGCCCAGGGGAGCCTGGAACTTGCCTCTGCCCAGCTGGAGGATGCTGGGGTCTACACTGCTGAGGTCATTCGGGCTGGGGTCTCCCGGCAGATTCGGGAGTTCATGGTGGGTGTATATGGTAAGTGGGCACTGAGGTCCAGAGTGCAGGCTGCAGGGTCTGCTCTGCCAGACCTTTGGGCAGATCGCTGCTGTCTGACCTGTTTTCTCCCCTGAGGAAGGGGTTCCTGGACAGGGGAGAGAAGACTTCTAGGCTAGAGGGAGGAAGGATAATAGGGGCTGGGGGCCAAGACAGGGGTTCTTGAGAGAAGTTGGGCCTGGGGATCAAGACTCCTGGGGGCTTGGAATCACGGGTCTCTGGGAGAAGAGGGGGTGGCGGAAGGGAGGGCGGGGGGCGGGCCCCGGGGGACTTAGTGGGTCCCTGAGAAGGAGGAATCCTGGGCTTGGGGCCCTGAAGTCCTGGGTGTGAGGAGTGAAGGCCGGGGCCTGGAGTCCTGGATCTGGGGGACGAGGGGGCCAGGGACCGGGTCCTGAGCCCATTCCCCTTCTCCCAGAGCCCGTGCCCCAGCTGTCTGTGCAGCCCGAGGCCCCGGAGATAGAGGAGGGGGCGGCCGAACTCCGGCTGCGCTGCAGAGGGTGGGGGCCGGGTCGCGGGGAGCTGAGCTGGAGCCGGGACGGACGCACCCTGGAGGCAGCGGACCCTGAGGGAGCGGAGCCACCGCGGATCCGCACAGAGGGCGACCAGCTGCTCATCGGGCACCCTGTGCGAAGCGACCACGCCCGGTACACTTGTCGCGTCCGCAGCCCCTTCGGCCACGCTGAGGCTGCGGCCGACGTCAGTGTCTTCTGTGAGTCGGGGTATGCCTCCGGTCGGGGGCTAGGATCTGGGCGCTCGGGGTCCCGACTTCCTGGGGAGGAGGGGTTTTGTTGGAGGTCCAGTCCTCGCGGGTCGTGGCGGAGTCCCGGGTGACCCCAACTCTCCCGGTTGCGACCCCTTCCCCCACCCAGACGGCCCGGATCCTCCGGTCATCAAGGTCTCCTCGGACCGCGACGCCACCCCCGCCCTCTATGTCACCAAGGGCAGTAACGTGACCCTGCGCTGCTCCGCCGCCTCGCGGCCGCCCGCAGACATCGCGTGGAGCCTGGCCGACCCGACGGAGGCCGCCGTGCCCGCCGGCCCGCGTCTCCTGCTGCCCGCGGTCGGGCCGGGCCACGCCGGCGCCTACGCCTGCCTCGCCGCGAACCCGCGCACAGGCCGCCGCCGCCGCTCTCTGCTCAACCTCACCGTGGCAGGTGAGCGGGCCCGGGCGGGACGGAGCGGGCTACGCCGAGGGGGCGGGGCCGCACCAGAGGGGCGGGGCCAGCAAGGGAGGGAGGAGACTCCCCGTAAAAGGGGCGGGGATGCCCGGGAAAAGCGGCCGGGCCAACGAGGGCCTGCGGGACTTGTTCGACTGGGTGAGGAAGGTCACGAGAGGGGACGGGGGCCAGATTCCCGGGCCAGGAGCAATCTCAACAAATTAAGAGGAGGATCAAATGGTGAAGAGTGGAGGCCGGAAAGGGACGGAGTTTCAGTTGCTTGGGCCAGTTAAGTGGGATCAGCAAATAAATTACCTGAGGGCCCCTGGGTGGTTCAGTCAATGAGCTACCGACTCTTCATTTCAACTGACGTCATGATCTCACAGTTAGTGAGATCGAGCCCCACCTTGGGCTCGTGCTGACAGCGCAGAACCTGCTTGGGAGCCTTTCCCTCTCTCTTTCCCCTACCTCCGCTCATGCTCTCTCTCTCAAAATAAATATTTTTAAAAAATTACCTGGGGAAAGGGGAGGAGTCATTAGAGAAGGGGGCTGGGCCATTGTAGAAAGGGCCGAGTTATCTTAGAAGAGGTCGGGGGGAGGGGTGTCGCACCAGTAGGGGCATAGATGTCTGGTTGATGGCTCCCAGTAACTTGGTGGAAGGAGGAGGACTAGAAAGGAGGGGGGGGGGGTTATGTTTGCAAGGAAAGAAATCCGTGCAAAGATGTTTTCCTAGGAGAGAGGGGCAGTCAGTGGGGCTGCCGCTGCCCTCTCAGCCCGGAAGTTTCTGGGAAAAGGGACGCCTATGGGGCGGGCCCAGGTGAAGAGGGGTGGGCGTGACACGCGGAGATGAGGGGCTGGAGGGGCGAGGGGAGAGAGGCCGAGCCCCTGTTCTCTCCCTCTGCTCCACAGATCTGCCTCCGGGGTCCCCACAGTGCTCAGTGGAAGGCGGTCCAGGGGACCGCAGCCTCCGCTTCCGCTGCTCGTGGCCCGGCGGGGTCCCCGCGGCCTCCCTACAGTTCCAGGGTCTCCCTGAAGGCGTCCGCGCGGGGCCGGCGCCCTCTGCGCTCCAGGCGGCTGTCCCCGCTCACCCCCGGCTCAGCGGCGTCCCCGTCACCTGCCTCGCTCACCACCTGGTGACCACGCGCACCTGCACGGTTACCCCGGGTGAGAGCTGGTGGGGTTTCTTTCCTGTTTCCCGGGGAAGGGGTATACATTTTAGCTCCTTTAGGAAATGAGAAAGGCGGACTTCTAACTCCAGGAAAAGAGATTTCCTTTGTCTTCAAACCTACAGAAGCACCAATACCTCAAGCAGGGGAAGGGGCCACAGTTTCTTTCCTGGACCCAGGAGGAGGGCTGACATCTTCCTACGTGTCCAGAGCAATAAATGGTTGAGAATAATATGAGTTCCTCAGTCCAGCACCTGGGCCATAGTATGTATCTAATAAGTCCTTGCCAAGGAGATCAGGTGATGATGGACTGAGACATGGGCAGTGCTTCCTCATTTGGCTAACGTGTTGGGGTTTCACAGCTCTTTGCTTCACCAAAGCGGGCAGGACTTGGTCTTTGACTCCAGGGTCAGGTCTGGACTCGGCCCGGTTTCTTCTACCTGCAGAGGCCCCTCGGGAGGTGCTGCTTCGTCCTGCGGTGGAGGAAACACGGTCGGGGGAGGCAGAGGTGGCGCTGGAGGTCACTGGCTGTCCTCCACCATCCAGAGCATCTTGGGCCCGGGAAGGGCGGCCCGTGGCCCCAGGAGGAGGGGGTCGCCTGCGGCTCAGCCCAGATGGGCGCAGGCTCCTCATTAGCAACTTCAGCCTGGATTGGGACCTGGGAAATTACTCCGTGTTGTGCAGCGGGGCACTGGGTGCCGGGGGCAACCAGATCACCCTCATTGGTGAGTCCATTCCTTTCCCAGAACCCAGAAGTCCTCTCTTCCCTCAAACCCGGTCCCCAGCCCCTTCTCCATCAGATCCAAGAGTCCAAGCCCTCAGTCCCCTTCCTCTTGTAGGCCTAGAAGTCTGGCTCTCCAGACCCTCTACCCCAGGACCTATGGGTCCAGGTCCACGGCCCCCTTCCCTCTCCCATCTAGGACCCACAAATCCAGCTCCCACCTTAATTCCCCCAGGACCTTCCATCTCCTCGTGGAGGCTGCAGAGAACCCGGGATGCAGCAGTGCTGACTTGGGATGTGGAACGCGGGGCCCTGATCAGTGGTTTTGAGGTCCAGGCACGACCAGAAGGCCCCAACCTGGGTAGAGCCACCACCTACAGGGACTGGATCACCCTGCTCACCCTGGAGCCTCAGGAGCGGTCAGCTGTGGTGCCCCTTCCCCATCGGAACCCTGAGACCTGGGCCTTCCGTATCCTGCCCACCCTGGGGGGCCAGCCAGGGACCCCATCACAAAGCCAAGTCTACCAGGCCCGTGAGTTGGGGCTGCTGGAGGCTTCTCCTGGGCTGCTACCCTCAGTCTGTTTCGTTTATCCCCCTTCTCTGCTTGTATCCATTTTCTGGGGCTCCTTTAACAAAGTACCATGAACCGGGTGTCTTGGACCCATAGAAAGATACTCTCTCACAACTCAGCAGTCCTCCTTCTAATGGAAATGAGGGCCGTGCTCCCTCTGGGACTCTGGGTAGATGCTTTTCTGGCCTCTTCCAGCTTCTGATAATGGCCATTAGTCCTTGGATTGAATCCTTGGAGTTCCTTGGCTTATAGCTGCAGTGCCCTGGTCTCTGCCTCCAGTTTTCCACAGCCTCCCTGTGCGCACCTCTGTCTTCTTCTTGTAAGGACACTAGTCCAGTTGGGTTCGGGCCCATCCTCATGATCTCATCTTGACTTGATTGGTTGAATTGTGTCTCCCCCAGAAAGCGATATTGACATCTTAACCCTCAGTACCTGTGAATGTGACCTTATTTGGAAATAAGAGTCTTTGCAGAAGATTGACTCTATATCTATGATAGCACATTATTTCTGTCATAGCACACTTAGTTTTTGTCATAGCATAACCCATACTTAGGATATTAATTTGTGCCTTCATTTCTGATTTCCCTGAAAATGAATCCCTATGAGAGTAGGTATCTGGGTTTGCTCACCAATGGATCATTACCAGTAGAGTGCCAGGCACACCACAGTTACTCAGTAAATGCAAAATGAATCAAGAGTCTGGGGTCCCAGGTTCTTGGGTCCTATAAAATAGTTGGAGCAGGCAGCTTAGGAAACTTGGCTCCAGCTCTGGTTCTTCCTGCTTCTAATTATCCTCTCTGGTCTTCCAGGCCCCACCCTGAGCCCAGGGGCCATTGCTGGCATCGTCCTGGGTTCCCTACTGGGCCTGGCGCTCCTGGCAGCACTTCTCTACCTGTGCATCTGCTGCCTGTGCAGCTTTAGGGGTAAGTGAGGGGCCATCTGGGAGGGTCCCTAGGAAGAGACCCGCTGGAGACCTGGCTGAACCAATCAGCGCAGTCACAGGTCATTCATCCCGCCTCCACCTCCATATCAGCCAATCAGAGGAAGGCTCCGCCTCTCAGACTTGCTTCCCTGCTCATTGGCTGGGTTAGTATGTTGGAACAGCCAATCGCGTGTTTCTGTTTCTCCTCCTCTTTCCAGGAGACTCTCTGAAGAAAAAGAAGCATCCCCCCTCTTTGCCACCTGTGGTTCCCCCACTGGAAAAGAAGATGCAGAGTGTAACCCCAGTGCAGACCCCACTGCCTCTGCCCCTCAAAGTCCCGCTGGAGGACCCTAGCCCAAACAAGGCTCACCAGGTGAGTGGTGCCCCAGTGTCCTTCTGGAATAGGGGTAGAACTTTTTATGGTTTTTGTTTGCTTTTGTATTTAAAAAAAAATTTTTTTTTTAACGTTTATTCACTTTTTGAGAGAAAGAGAGAGAGACAGAAACTGAAGCAAACTCCAGGCTCTGCGCTGTCACCCCAGAGCCTGTCGCGGGGCTCAAACCCATGAACTGTGAGATCATGACCTGAGCCAAAGTCGGATGCTTAACCGACTGAGCCACCCGGTCTCCCCTTTTATGTTTTAATCAGGGAGAGGAGACGGTCTGAGTTCTCTTCCTCCAGGTTTACTTGTTGGTTTACAAAATTAGAAAGTCCCCCCCCCCCGTTTTTTTTTTAATATATAGAAATCGGACAGGAATTCCCACCCAATTTTTGTCATGTTAAGAGTGAAATTCCAGCTTACCTCCAAAGGAGAGAATACTCCTTTACTCTTCCATAAAAATTGGCAAAACTCCCGTTTTCTTTCTGAAGTGGGAGGGAATGTCTTCTTCCCTGAAAAAGCTGGGTTGTTGCATGTCTTGTCTCTCCCAAGGGTGGGTGAACATTTTTTTATTCTCCTTTTGCAAGTGAAGGGAACCCGGCTAATTTCTGAATAGCATGAGCTAGCGCTAGAAAAGCGTGAGTCATGTCACATTCAGCATGTCACGTTCAGGGTAACCTCTGAGGTTGTCTCCTTCCCTTCCTTTCTCTTCCAGGCCACTGGCCCCAGTCCAGTCATCTCTCTGGGTGGGGGCCCAAGGACTGTTCGGGCAGCCACACAGGTGTGACCTGCTTTGCACAGGAGTTTTTGGGTAGGACTTCCTGGTAGGCAGGGCCATCCTGTCCTGCTGTGACTAAAGACTGGACCCTGAAAGTGGGACTTCCTGTCTCCTTCTCAGTGCAGAAGACTCCACATGTATTTGCACAACCAAGCCGCTGTGGCTCCTGGGCTGGGAGAGACCCCCGCTGATCTACCAGTGTGGTTTGCACACCCTCTAGGCAAGCGAGGGGCCTTCCTACGTCCACTTGCTCCTCCAGGCCACCCCCATGCAGCTCCCAGGGTCTTTGTCTTTTTTTGTTTTTTAATGTTTACTTTTGAGAGAGAGCGTGTACAAGTGGGGGTGGGGTAGAGAGAGAAGGAGGCAGGGTCCCAAGCGGGCTCCACACCAACAGCAGAGACCCCAACGCAGGGCTCAAACTCATGAACCGTGAGATCGTGACCTGAGCTGAAGTCAGACACTGAACTGACTGAGCCCGCTAAGGCGTCCCCAGAGTCTTCATCTTAAAACAGCTCAGACTGTGTCCTTTTCTCTTTAAACCCTTCCGTGGCTGCCCTTTGCCCTTCAGAAATCTTCCTGCATCCTCACTGTGATTTTCAAAGCCTTATGGTTTGGCCTCTTGGCCTCTGACCACCCCCTCCTGCACTTTCACCCCTGCTCCTTGATTAACACAAGGCTTTTTTTTTTCACCAGATGCTGGATTTGGCCTCCAGGGCTTTGCCCCAGAGGTTGCTCTGCTTGAAATACCACTTTTTGCCCTGTGCCATCCACCTCAGTGATTTATAGGAAATATATATTTGGTCATTCAGATGACCAAAATATGTTTTGCAGATATATCTGGTCTTGATCCACGGTTTCTGAAAATGATTCAGAGCCATAAAAGCAAAATATCCATTTCTTGCTATTAATGAAGGTGACTTTTGGATGCCCCCAAAGGCGGGGCTGGTTGCCTGGAGGGTAAAACCTGCAAATGGGGGATCTGGAACTTTCAGACCCATCTCCAGGAGGGGGAAGGACTGGAGGTTGAATCAGCCAATGGCCAGTGACTTAGTCAATCATAATTATATAATGAAGCCTCCATGAAAACCCATAGGAACAGTGCTTTGGTCCATTTTGGGAGAGCTTCCACTCTTGGTGAACCAGAGTGCTCCCACATACCACTAAGCTGGACTCCAAGATCCACAGGGACAGAAGTTCCTTTGTTTGGGAGCTTGCCCTGTGTATCTCTTTGTCTGGCTGTTGATTCCTGTCCTTTATCGTATCTTTTAATAAACTGATCAATGTAAATAACTGTTTCCCTGAGTTCTGTGAGCCACTCTAGCAAATTAACCAAATCTAAGGATTTGGAACTTCCAATGTGTAGCCAGTCGGTCAGGAGCACAGGTAGCAGTTTGGGGCTTGCAGCTGGTGTCTGAAGTGGGGTGTGGAGGTGGTAATCTTGTAGAATTGCACCCTTCACCTGGAGAATCTGATGCTACCTCTGGGTAGAGTGTCAGAATTGAGTTGGTGTCTGAGAATTGCTTGGTGTTGGGCTGCTAGAAAGAAGCCCATCAACCCAATCAAAGGAGGGATGTGGAGATTCAGAGCACAGTGAAGCGAGGCTTTAATCAACGTTCTTGCAAGAGGGAGTATCTGACGGACAGGCACACTCGGGGCAGTTACAGCAGACGATTTATCTCCTAGCACGCAAGTCCCTCCCCTGGTCCCTCATTGGCTGAGTTCTACAGAGGTTACAGCCTGACCCGGAAGCTGCCTATGCCCATATAAGGCAAACAGTAGACTGAATGGAATAAATGTACATTCCCTGAGGTGATGCAGACACTTTCAGTCCCTCCTCCCTTTGTTCTTTGGCACATGCCCATTGCAAAGCCCGCAAAGCTGAGAGGGGAAGAACCAGGAAGTGAAGTGTCTAAGAGTTTGGGAGTCCATTGTGGTGGACTATTTCCAATAGGTTGTAAATCTATTGTTAATTAGCACAGCTTTTATTTGGTATTTCTGAAAATGAATCATCTCCTTTACTTCTCACAGGGGGAACCCCCCAATGTTGGGATCAGGTCCAGAAACCCTAAAAATGTAACCATTACAAGCTTAGGAGACCCTTCCCTAACCCATGACCCTAACCTGCCTTGACCCTGACCCTTCTGCTCCTCGAACATAAATACAGAAATACTTGGTTAGCCTCTGACTCCGTCTCTAAACTGAGAACTTCAGGAAGGCAGAGACTGTGCGTGTCATTTTATCCCCAGCACTTAACACAGAGCCTGGCACATAGCAGGCAATCAATAAATACTGCACATATTTCGGTGCCAGTGAAAGGCTGGGCTTGCAGCTGCTGTCCCCAATGATGTCTTTCTTTTTTAGCTGGGTTTCTCATTGGAAATTTAGGGAGTGCATCAATGAAGATTCCCTTGGCCGCAAGAAACAAAATAAATGGTGGCAAAATGGATGGTGGTTTCAGGCTGGCTCAGCAACTTAGTGACCCCATCAAGGACCTGAGCTCTCTACATCCTGCTCGGCCACCCCCAGTGGGTTGGCATATTGTCTTATGTAGCAAGATGGCTGCCACAGTGCCAGGCATCACCTCTTCACACAACTGTATCTGAAGGCAAAAGGAAAGGAGCAAGGTTCCCTTCCCACACCCCTTCCCTCGACCAACCTCACTAGCGAGGAAAAAACTTTCCTGGAAGGCTACTGGCAAAGTCCCCTTATTGACCCCAAACTAGCCACGTCACTGCAAGTGAGGCTGGGAAACCAAGTATCTCAGCCTGTGTCGTGGGAGGCGGGTCTGAGAGCAAAGAAGGAGGAAACAACCAAAGCAAGGGCAACCAGCATCTGTCTCCGGGAAGGAAAGGATGTGAGGTATTCTGGTTAAAGATTGGGGTGAAAGAGTCCTTTGGGAAATAGAGCTCTTAGATCTTTCTGGAAAGGTGAAGCCTGGGGTGCTGGGTACCTGGATCCTTGATATCATTTCTGTATCAGAGCTTTCATTTCCTTTTTAATCACCAGAGTGAGGAACCTAACACACGTTGGCTTCTACATACAGGGGGCTGTGTTGCTTATGTAAGTGAAAGTGGGCATCAGGTAAATTTTGATCCAGCTACTCAAATGATGGCATCGTGGACTCAGTTTCTTTAGCTCGCTCCCCCTCCCCCGGCCACTCTGTATTTCAGTGTTTGTATCATTCTCAGGCTCTACATTCCCCACCATTGCTATCCCCACAGACCCAAGATCTTCCATGTAATGGAGAAAAGCAACTCATCTAGATACACCTCACACCATTGAGCTACATTATCCAGTGGAATAGCATCTTGTGAATCCATACAGCTCTGGAACTCATTAGCTGAGGGGCTGAAGCCAATCAAAATCTACCAAAGAGAGAGAAGGCAGAAATGATGCTGGAGAGGCACCACCAATGACCATGACCCTTTGCCCTCCACTCACTCAAATCCTTAATGACACGGATACTTGCAGGCAGAGACTTTGGAAAAAGGCGTTTATTGGTGTGGTGGTCTCAACACTCCCCATGAATTGGAACACACGGCCCCCAGGGCCCCCCGCCCCCTCCCTTGCATCCCTCCCCCTCCCCTCCCCATCCCCTGGACCCTGGGAATGGAAGACAATGTGGGATGGGGCCCACGCCCCCGTCTGAGGTACAGTCACTGCCCCTTGCCCCCCTGCCCCTGCTCTGAACTCCCCCCCCCCCCC
>NW_026057588.1:6460077-6467401 GCF_023721935.1 Panthera uncia
TGCCCCTGCTCTGACCTCCCCCCCCCCCACCAAGCTCTGGGTAGTGTGGTTTGGGGCGAGTGTTTATAGCGGGTCCCCCAGGAATCGGAGTTGGAGACTTGACATCTTGGACTGGACTGGGGATGCCTGTGTGACGCCTCTCTCTCCCCCACTTTGTGTGATGTGTGCCAAGATCGTGTCTTCCCACCTCAGAGCTGGGGTTACAGCCTCTCAGCACGCCCTCCTGACAAGTTGCCCACCCTCGGGGGGAACACAGCCAGTCACCAGCTGCAGTGCAGCCGGAGCCGGGGGGCCTATTGCTGGCCACGGTCGCTGGTATGTGTGTGTGTGTCTATGTGAGTGTGTGTGAGGGCGGTCAGGTCAGCCTTTGGGAGACAGGCCAGGGAGTGGGGGAGTGGGGGAGTGGGGGACCAGCAAGCCCACACCCGTGGGAAGCTGCGGGGGCACTGAGGGCAGCCGGTTGGTGCTGCGGGCGGCCAAGGGGAGTCGGGGGTCGGGGAGGGCAAAGCACTGAGACAGACAGGTGGCCACAGGCACCAGTCTGACAGTTGGATGGAAGCACCGATTGGCCCAGAGGGGGCCAGAAAGTCGGGGTGGGGGGCAGGGAAAGTGGGAAGGTCTCAGGCTGCTGAGCCAGCGATGGGGCCTCTGGCTACAGGCAGCTGGTGGTTGACAGCAATGAGGCCCCGGGCCAAGATGGAGATCGCTCACCTGCTCACAGAGGCTGAATGATAGCTTGACAGGCGAGCGAGACACCCCTCCCCACCCCCAACCTGCCCAGGAGACGCTCTTTTAACAGGGAGGGGAAGGGGTGGAGTGCGTGCATACACTGGGGAAGCAGGGGGCCTGGAAAACCTCCCCTCACAGCTCCAGCCGCGAAGCCCACATACCTACCTCCAGCCAGAGGAGAGAGGCAGCAGCACTGGGGGGCAGTGGGCATGGGGGTGTTAGGGGAGGGAAGATTGCTGAGCCCCTCCCCCCCCACATACACACACGTGCAGGCTCATGCTCACACACACCCACTACATACACACGATCCAGTTGACAGCCTGAGCTAAGAGAGGGGTGTGGGGTGGCCGGGGGTGGGTCGCAATCGGAAACGTGAACGGTGGCGAAAATGGCTGTAGAAAGATGCATAATTTTGCGTTATCCCTCACAGTGATGGGTTCTCTAAAGAGCTTTCCTCCTCCTCCTCCTCCTCCTCCTCCTCTCTTCTTCCTCCTCGGTGGCAGAGAGCTCTTCCGCCCCCTCGAGACCCACGGCGCTGGCTCTCCCTTTTTCTCTCGCTCTCGGCCTCAGGCCCCTCGCAGGGGGGAGGCGAGCTGCGCTGGGTTCTTCCTACATCCTCCACCACAGCCAGCCCAGGGCAGAGAGGAGGGTCAGGGGCCCCGGGGGCCTCGGGGCTGAGTTCTCCAGGGATCCTGGGCCTGGGGAAAGACAGAGGGTCACGGGGGTGGCGTGGGAAGGGGAGACCCCGTGTGTGTTTCCCGGTGCCTTGTGTCTGCCCTGTCTCTGGGGGCAGAGACGCTAAGACACTTAGCGACACTTGTTACTGTCTGCCTCTCAGTCCCTCTCTCTTTTTCCGTCTTTCCCAGATGTTCTTTTTCACCGCCTCAGCCCGGGGCTCTCTCCACGTCGGTCTCTCCGTCCTACGGTTTCGGTCTATCCAGTATGGCCACCAAGGGTATTGCAGTCGGCACATCCAAAATGGTCCTCTTGACTTTCCTCCCCGAGACTGGCTATGGCACCCGTCCCAGCATCTCTCCACTTCAATACTTTACTACTACATGCCCATCCACCCAGGTGCTCAAGTCGAAACCTGTGATCGCCTCAACCCCCACTTCCTTCTTCCTCCACCTTCAAAACGTCTCCGCATACAGAGACTTTGTGCCACAGACGGGGGCCTCCTGCCTCCATTTTGCACACCCCCCTACAGGCCATTCTTTAAATAGCAAAGTGATTTCTCTTTTGAAGCACCAACCACTAGGTCATTCCCTTGCTTAATAGCCTCTGGTGGCCTCACTCTGCAGTAGAATAAAATCCAAAATCCTTTCCGTGGCCCATGAGACTCTGCCCCTCCCTTCCTCTTTTGTCTCGGCCTTCACGTGATCACTGTGCTCAGGTCATGCTAGCCTTCTCACTGTGCCCTTCCATATACTGTTCCCTCTGCCTGCAAGCTCTTCCCGCAGATCTTGGCCGGGCTGGCTGTTTCTTACCACTCAGGTCTCAGTTCAAATGTTACCCTCTCTAGGAAACTTCTGATGATGAGCTTATCTAACGCTGCCATTCCCAATCCTTATTTATTTTCTCCGTCACCCTTATCGATATCCACTTTTTTTTTTGGTGCTTCTTTATGTACGTTTTTGTTTGCTTTTTATTTTATTTAAGTGTCTGCTTATTTACTGCCTTTCTACTACTACTAGGCCATAAGCTCTGCGAGTCCCCAGACCTTGTCTCCTTTGGGCACTGCTGTGTCCCCAGCGCCGAAAGCCCTCCCCTTAGTGGGCACTCAGTGAATCGACATTCATTGAGGGAATGGGTTTCTTGCTCAGTCGCCTTGCTTGGGTCTCAGGGTCGACCTCTTTCCTAAGTTGGCAGTCGGTCTGGGGGACAGTCCCGGCCCCGCCCCCCCGCCGATCCCCGCCCCCTCGCCCCGGCCCCGCCCCTCCCTCTCGGACTCACGCAGGAGCCTCATAGAAGCGCTGGACGCTCCGAGCCGGTTGGCGGCGCGACACGTGTAGTTGCCGTAATGCCGGGCGCTCACGTTGGCGAAGAGAAGCATCGAGCGGGTGCGCTCCGTCTGCACCTTCAGGCCCTCGGCTGTGCCGCTGATCAGCCTGCCGGGGACCCGGGTCAGGGACCGGGCCTTGGAACCCTGGCCTGGGACCCTCTCAGGGCGCAGATCCCACTGCACGCAGCTCTCAGTCTCCCTGATTTCCCAGAGACCCCGTATTCTGCCCCCTACCCCAGAGGCCCCTAGCCTCAGGCTCTAGCCCCCTATGGATCTCTGGGCCATTCGCACTGACACCCTTCTCTCCAGGCACCCCTGGGGACCCCTCAGGGACACTGGACTCTCCTGGCGTGGGCCCCCAATCTCTACGGGCTCCCAGATTCTGCTGGACCCCAGCCCCAATGGTCCTCTGAAGCTTCCCCGCCACAGCCTCAGCATCGACCCCTGAACTTCTCCCTGAACAGCCTGAGACCAGGCTCCAACGCTCATCATTGTGACACCCAAGTTTTCAGCAAGTCCCCACAATCTCGCTAGAAGCTGGGCCCCATCCCCCAGAAGCTGGATTCCCCCAGTTCTCGAGACCTAGGGCTCGGCCACCTCCCCACCCCCACCCGGGCCGGACCCGGTGCTGTCCTCACAGCCTGTCATCCTTGTACCACTGGAAGTCCGCGGGGGGCACCGCCATAGCTTCGCAGCGCAGGAGGGCGGCCCGGCCCAGGGCTGTGCGGGCGCTGGTCACGTCCGTGATGGTCGGAGGGTCTGGCGAGGGGTGAGAGTCAGCGAATTCTCCTAGCCAGGTGGGGACTCGGGGGTCCCGTCCCCATCCCCCTCCTCCCTCCTTCCCAGGAATCCAGCACTCCCCTTCCCCCTCCCCAGGGACCCAGGGCCTGCCCCCCTTTCGTGCCCAGTGCCAAGGGGCTCACAGTTGACTGTGACCAGCACACGGCGGCTGTCTGGCGCAGAGTTAACGCCGTTGTGAGTCACGCACTCATATTCGCCGGCCTGGCCCCGCTGGATGTCGGAAATCTCCAGGATCTCGCCCTCTGAGGTGAAGCCGTCTGTGCGGGGAGGGAAGGGGTGGGGGCGGGGCCGGACACAAACACTTAACACGGGACAACACGGGCACAACACGGACACACATCAGCGGGGCAGGCACCGCAGGGCCTGGAGTGCCCGGGTCAGTGGGAGCCAGGAAGGGTTTGCGGGAGGTTTGGGGTGGGGTGTGAATCAGCAGCCTGGGGTCTGGCAGGGAATGAGGGTCTGGGGCTTAGTAACTAGAACCCAACGGGGCGTGTCCTAGAATTGGGGGGTGCATGGGAGGATCCAGGGATCTGGGAGCTCATGATTCAGATCATGGGGCTTAGAGCACCCAGTGGGGACAGTCCCAGGACCTTGGTGCTCGGAAAGCTCCAGATAATACGGACCCAAGGCAGGGGTGAGGGTGGAAGGTGGGGGCAGATCCAGAGTTCTGGGATCTAGTTCTTGGGTTTAGTGAATCGGGATCTAGTGATTGGGATCAGCAATCCGGGTATTTGGGGTCTTATGACACATCACTGGGCTCAGAAGACATTTTGGACGAAGGGCATCCAGGAAGCCAGGATCTCACGCCCAGGCTTGTGGGGCTCAGATGACCCAGCGGGAAAGGATCCAGGATCTGACACCTAGTTATTGGGCCGAGTGATAAGCACCATTGGTCTCCAAAGACCCAGTCAGTGAGGATCTAGGGATCTGGGGAATGGTGGTGGAGATCCAGGTAAAAAGGGTGGTGAGAGAGATCCGGCGAGCTGGAATATCAGGTTCAGGTACCTTGCTGCTATGTTTGGGGGTAGTCTAGAGCAGTGGTTCTCAGCTCGATCACCAGAATCATCCCAAGGGCTTGTTAAAACAGACTGGTGGTGGTATGGGCGGGGAGCTGGGGATCAGGTGGGGTGAGGTGGGGTTCTCATTCATTAGGCCTGGGATGGGTCCAGGATGTGCGTTTCTGGCAAGCTCCCAGGTGATGCTGCTGTTGCTGGTCTGGGGACCAAACTTTGAGAACTGACGGGCTAGAGAATCCAGCGAGATGTAGTGAGGTGACCAGGAGATGGGAATAGGGATAGGGGCCACTGGCCATAGCTTGACTTCGGGTTAGTGGTAGGGATTCAGAACCCAGAATTGTGTGAGCTGCTGGGGGGAGACCAAGGATACTAGCGGTGGGGACAGGGGCAGGCTGGAATCTAGCAGGTGATTTAGAGGAAAGGGCCCAGGCCTGGGACGGCAGGTGGTGAAGGCTCTAAGGCTCTGGGGGCTGTTGGTAAAATAATGGGATCAGGTGGGGGTGGGGGAATCAAACCATGACAAAGGTTAGGGGGACCAGGGAAGGGGGAAAGGAGGAGTCCGGGAGTCTAGCTAGGGATGTGGGGAATCGAGGGGCCCAGATTGTGGAGTGGGGAAAGGGGCTTTGGGTCAGGGGAGGGGTCCTCACCTCGGAGCTGCCTCCAGGTCACTGTGGGCTCCGGCCGTCCCACGGCCAGGCAAAGCAGGTTCACATTGCCTCCCTCGTTCACCGTCACGGGCGAGGAGATGTTCACGATGCGGGCCGGGACTGCAGGCCGGGAGGGGAGAGGTCGCGAGAGGGTGAATACGGCCTCCCAGGGCCCAGGAGTCCGGACCCCCAGCCCCTCCTCCCTCAGACCCAGGAGTCCAGCCAATATTCCCTCTGTCTTTCTGTAAGAATTCCTCTGTGTTTCTCCTCTGCCTCTGGGTCTGGCTCCTTGTCTAACTCCTGGTCTCTGCCTTTCTCGTTCTTTCTCAGTCTCTGTCTCTCTCTCTCTCTACCTTCCTCCTAACTTGGTTCCTCTGCCCTCTGGTTTGACTTTCTCCCTTATCTCTGTCTACGTTTATTTTATTAATTGTTATTATTCTTATATTAAACAATTAGTTGATATAATAAATACTCATATGGTGCTTCCAGCGTGGTAACCCCGTTCTAAATGTTGTACAAAAGTTAGCTCATTAAACCTTCACTACCCTACCCTCCTCTGAGGTTAATGCTGCTATTTAAAAAAAAAAAAAAAAAAAAAAAAAAAGTTTACTTATTTATTTATTTAGAGAGAGAGAGAGAGAGAGAGAGAGAGAGAGAATCCCAAGCAGGCTGTGCAGTGTCAGCACAGAGCCCAACGTGGGGCTCGATCCCACGAACCGTGAGATCGTGACCGGAGCGGAAATCGAGAGTCGGACGCTTAACCGACTGAGCCGCCCAGGCGCCCCAGAGATTGCCAGGGTCGGCAGTTCGAACGTGTACGGCTATTTCTTCCAGCCATTTGAACGTGGCTCCAATCAGACCACATGAGATGCCAGCGTTTAACTGACGGGGTGCTTTCTCTTTGTCTTTTCTGGCAGAGCGTAAAATGAAGCTGCCCCTTCCAGTTGACGAAGTCTTGGGTTTGATGTGTGACAGTCCTCCCCGCTCTGCAGATGGCGAGTCCGAGGCCTCCTCGGATGCTCAGGGTCCCTCAGTAGCGGGGGGTGGTCTGGCTCCTGAGTCGGGCCTCGTCGTGGCCCTGTTGAGCTGTCTCCGTCTCTGGGTTCCTGTCTGTCCACCGGCCCCCGGCCCTCCAGACCATTTCTGGTGCCACGTGGGGCAGCCCCCTGAGCTCTGTCCCGTTACTCTCTCTGTCTCCTGCCCCCTCGAGCCCCAGGGCCTGGAGCAGTGCCTTCACGTGGCAGGCGCTCAACCAACAGAGCTGAGCGAATGACCGCGATCTTCCTCGGAGCACCCCCTCACCCCTGTAGCTCTCCTGTCTTAGCAGCTGTCATGCTGAAGGGTCACTTTCCGGGTGCCTGTCCCTCCTTCTGCTCGGCTGAAATCTGCGAGGGCAGGGGGTGTGTCCGCTTCGCACACCACGTGTCCCCAGGGTCGGGGAGCGGGCACTGGGCGAGAATACGGACAGTCCCCCCACCCCCGTCGCCCTCCACCCTCTCCGCCACCCAGGGCCCCGCTGAGGGCTCACCATGGACGATGAGGTAGACCTGAGTGGTGTATGGCTGGTGGCGGGTCTGGAAGGAGCAGGTGTAGAGGCCCTCGTCGCCGAGCCCCACCTGGGTGATGAGAATGGAGAACTCCTCGGGCGTGTTGATGAGCAGCCGCACCCGCGGGTCACTGGTCCAGCGGTCATTGCCAGCGTACAGGATGTTGGAGCGGTTCAGCCAGGCCACACGGGTCACGTGCTCGTCGATGAAGCAGCTTCAGGGAGGACACGGGAGGACGGTTTTTGTCTCCCCCACTCCAGCCTGTCCCCCCAGGTTCTACCGTCGTGGGGGCTCGCAGGTGGGGGAAGGAAGGCCTCCTGCATGGTCAGTTCCCCCTGAAGCCCCGTGAGGCCGAGGTGACTGTGCCCACTTTCCAGGTAGGTAAACTGAGCCTCAGAGAGGAAAAGTGTGAGCCCAAGTGCACAATGAAATGGTAGCTGATGGTTACTGAGTGATTGTTGGGTGCTAGAAACTGGAAAAGTATCTGGGGCACTCTGGGAGAGAGAGAGACAGAAATGCAGAGAGATGAGGCACAGGGACACAGAGAGGGGGGACAGAGATCCAGAGGGAGGGGGACAGAGA
>NW_026057588.1:6477401-6478245 GCF_023721935.1 Panthera uncia
GCGTCCGGGGCCCTCCCCTTCCTCGCCCGGGAGGCGGTCCCCCCCCCACCCCCAATCCCCTCTCGGGACCCCGGCGTCCCGGCCGAGCCCCCCGCCCCCGACGCTGCGGTACCTCGGCTGATGACGGCCAGGCCGGCCAGGGCGGCGGCGGCGAGAAGCCGGAGCCGGGCCCCGGGCGCAGGGGGGGGCATCGCGGCAGCGGCGGCGCGAAGGGGGAGGGGAAAGGGGGGGCCGGTCCGGGGCGCGCGAGGCCGGGGGGAGAGGGGGAGGGGGAGGGGGACCCCGCCTGCGGCTGCACCGGCCCGGGGGGCGGCGGGGGCGGGGGGAGGGGGCTGGGGGGGCGCGACGAGGCGGCCGGAGCTGCTGCAGACCCGGGGAGGGGGGCGGCGCTGACGGGCAGGAAGGCCGACCAATCAGGGGAGGCGGGGGGCCGGGGAGGCGGGGCCGAGGGGGGGTTGCTTGTTGGAGGGAGAGGCCTTTGTTACTGCGGCCCGGCCCCTACCCCCTCCCGCCCGGGGCGTCCCCACGTCTTCCCACCTCGGATCCCCAGAACCCCGGGTCGGGGACACTTCCTGAGCCCACCTCCCTTCTGCTTCGGGGCCCAATATCATCATCCCTCAGACCCAGGAGTCCTGCCCCCAGCCCCCTCCTCCCTCAGACCAGGAGTCCTGCCCCCAGCCCCCTCCTCCCTCAGACCCAGGAGTCCTGCCCCAGCCCCCTCCTCCCTCAGATCCTGGAGTCCTGCCCCCAGCCCCCTCCTCCCTCAGACCCAGGAGTCCTGCCCCCAGCCCCCTCCTCCCTCACCCCAGGAGTCCTGCCCCAGCCCCCTCCTCCCTCAGACCCA
>NW_026057588.1:6478345-6478884 GCF_023721935.1 Panthera uncia
TTCGGGGCCCAATATCATCATCCCTCAGACCCAGGAGTCCTGCCCCCAGCCCCCTCCTCCCTCAGACCCAGGAGTCCTGCCCCCAGCCCCCTCCTCCCTCACCCCAGGAGTCCTGCCCCAGCCCCCTCCTCCCTCAGACCCAGGAGTCCTGCCCCAGCCCCCTCCTCCCTCAGACCCAGGAGTCCTGCCCCCAGCCCCCTCCTCCCTCAGACCCAGGAGTCCTGCCCCCAGCCCCCTCCTCCCTCAGACCCAGGAGTCCAGACTCCCAGCCCCTCCTCCTTCAGACCAGGAGTCCTGCCCCCAGCCCCTTCCTCCCTCAGACCCAGGAGTCCTGCCCCAGCCCCCTCCTTCCTCAGACCCAGGAGTACATGCCCCCAGCCCCCTCCTCCCTCAGACCCAAGAGTCCTGCCCTCAGCCCCCTCCTCCCTTAGTCTTAGGCCCCCTCCTCCCTCAGACCCAGGAGTACAGACCCCCAGCTCCCTCTTCCCTCAGACCCAGGGGTCCAAGCCCACAGCCCCTCCTCCCTCAGACCCAGGAGT
>NW_026057588.1:6478984-6567306 GCF_023721935.1 Panthera uncia
CCAGGAGTCCTGCCCCCAGCCCCCTCCTCCCTCAGACCCAGGAGTCCTGCCCCCAGCCCCCTCCTCCCTCAGACCCAGGAGTCCAGGATCCCAGTTCCTCTTATTTCACGAATAATACTGCCTTTGGGGTGAAATTTCCTTTTTCTCTTCACTCCAGTCCTCATCCTCAGAATAATAGGGGGAATAGGGCAGGACCAGGACCTGATCATGCGAGTGGGGAGGAGATGGTAACCCAGGGCTTAGGTGCAGAAACTCTAGACTCCCCATTCTTTCACTTACTTGGCTGTGTGACCTTAGATGAGTCCCTTCTCTTCCCAGAACCTCGGTGTCTCCCAACTACGTGTGATTAGTTCTTTCCTCCTGGTCCCACCATATACTCACTTCCTAGGTACTGTCCTCCCTCTCGGGTCCTCTCTCCCTGGGCCCACCAGGAGAGGCTTGCTTGTCCCCATCCGCCCTCCCCCCACCCCTCCACCACAGGCCTCTGAAGCAAGGGAAGTCTCAGCCTCCCTGTCTGTGACATTGGAGTCAGGAGTTTCTAAGTCACCCCACAGGGGCTGTTTTACTTCACAAGCACATCTATCGTCCCTTCCTGCCCCCACATCCAGTCTTTCTGCAAGAGCCTCCGGTTTTGCCTTTAAAACGGGTTTCTACTCTGTCCCCTCCTCCCTGTCCCTGTCCTCAGTACTCTCCCCAGTTAGAGCTGCCACCCCCCACCCCCCACCCCAGCACTGCTCTGACCACAGCCGTGCCCTGGTCTACCTTTGTCTCCACCTTCAGATCAAAAACCACTAAGCACACAGGCCAGCACACTGATGCCGCTGCCGGCCTCAAACATTCACTTCAGCTCCGGCTGCCGCGGCCCTCATTCTGTTCCTCAAGCCAAACTTGCTGTGGCCTCAGGACTTTGCATGGGCTGTTCCCTCTGCTGAAATGCTCTTCCCACCAGGTTGGCACTAGACTGTTTCTTATCAGATGTCACATTTGAGTAGCCAAAGTAATCCCCCTCCTAACACCACAGCTCCCTTGTTGTCTCTGTAGCTCTTACGATTCTTTTATTTCACGGATTCTTTTATTTCACGTGTTCCCTTGTTTATCTCAGTCACTCCTCTCCGCCGCCCCCCCCCCCCCCAGCATATCTTGGCTAGGGAGGATCTTGTTGTCTGCTTCTGCAAGCCGGATATGAAACCAGGTTAGTTTCTTTTTTTAACATTTTTTTTTATTTTTATTTTTGAGACAGAGAGAGAGCATGAACGGGGGAGGGGCAGAGAGAGAGGGAGACACAGAGTCCGAAACAGGCTTCAGGCTCCCAGCTGTCAGCCCAGAGCCCGACGCGGGGCTCGAACTCACGGACCGCGAGATCGTGACCCGAGCTGAAGTCGGACGTTTAACCGACCGAGCCACCCAGGCGCCCCTAAACCAGGTTAGTTTCAAAGTGGCTTTACGAAGGGAGTATTTACACCATGGCAATTAGCAAACACCGCAGAGCAGAACTTTCTTTTTGGAGGGCCATTGTCCCAGGGCACCTCTGTACAAAATCGTTGTCGACCCTGGCAAAAGACCATTTATTGCTCCCCTTGAATTCAGGACCATCCAAGGAGCTCCCTCTTCCTGGATTGGCCGATGCCAGGCCTGATGACAACACGAGTACTTACCACATGTAGGCATCTTTCTGAGCACTTTTTCGACATTATCTCCTTGAAGCCTCACGACATCCTTATGAGGTGTGTCTTGTCTTTATCTCTATTTCACAGATGAGGAAACAGAGACACAGAGAAGCGACAAAATTTCCCAAAGCCTTAGACATGGCTGAAGATCTTTGTCATATGTGTATCTGACAATGAACTGGTAGCCAGAATATATAAAGAGCCACTACAAATCAACAAGAGACAACTCATTTTTTAAAATTGGCAGGAACGGGGCTCCTGGGTGACTCAGTCAGTTAAGCGTCTGACTCTTGATTTCTGCTCAGGTCATGATCTCACAGGTCTTGAGTTGAGCCCCCCGTCAGGCTCTGTGCTGGTGGCACGGACCCTGCTTGGGATTCTTTCTCTCCGTCTCTCTGCCCCTCCCCTTCTCTCTCTCAAAATAAATAAACATTTTAAAAAATTGGCAAAAAGACTTGAACAAGCACTTTACACACACACACACACACACACACACACACACAGAAATCTGCCAATCACGTAAAAAGAATACCCCACTCCTCCCAGACCTGACAGAATGAATGGATAATCATACTACCTGGCTATTGCCTCTATGCTCCAAAGTCATCCTTTATTACCTGCTCTGCAAAAATAGAGCTGGAACCTTTAAACATTCCCCCTTTGCGGTAAGCAGGTTGCTAAGCTTTGTCAGTAGAGGGAAACTGAGGGACACTGCAGGAGGAACAGGGCTTCTGCCTTGTTCTGATTTTTCCTTGGGCTTCTTCTTGCTCTTACCACGTGGTCACCAGTGACACGTGTGGCGTGCATTCAGTGGCGCTCACCTCCATCAGGTTTCGGGGGTGCCCACGGCGATGGCGTCTCATCAAGTTTCAGTGCTGTCCCAATTGATGGGTTCCCAGTGTGTCCTAGAAGCTGGCTTCCCAGCTTCACCCGCTGGCCCTTGGGTGGGGTGTTCTCTGCTTACTCAGTATCTGTGGACCAGCTCCGGTCTGGGCAAGCCAGCCAACTTCCCAGCAGTCCAAGGGTCCACACCCACATCTCTTGCAGCGTGGGCTCAACTCCAGCCTTGGCGGGGAGGGCCCTTTCCAGGCTCATTCCTTCCTCCAGCTTCCTCCCTGAGTCCCACAATATTCCTTTACCCCTTTAGAGATTATTACCTGTTATAGTTAATAACTCCTTATATTAAAATTTCCCTGTTCAAATTAGAAAAGAAAATGCTCAGTCGGACCACTTACTTTACAGTTTCTGTGCCTTAGTTGTGTCATCCAAAACACTGAGGGTAAGAATAATTGCTCCATGCCTTCCCCATCCGCCAGGGCTCCCTAGGGCTGCTGGAACAAATTGCCAAAAACATGGAAGCTTAAAACCACACACGCTGTTCCCTCCCGGTTTTGGAGACCAGCAGTCCGACACTGATGTCCCCCCTGGGGCCAAAATCAAGATGTCGACAGGGCCATACTCCCTCCGGAGGCTTCTGGGGCTGGGTGGGGGAGAATCTGTCCCCTGCCTCTGTCAGCTTCTGGTCGCCACCTGCACGTTCCTTGGCTTGTGGCTTTGTGGCTCCAAGCTCCGCCCCTCACGTAAGGGTACCTGTGATTGTATTTAGGGCCCACTTAGATCATCCAGGATAATCCCCTCAGGATCCTTCATTCAATCACATCTGAAAAGACCATTTTTCCTTCGTAGAGTAGCGTCCATGGGTTCCAGGGATTAGGATCTGGTATCTTTGGGGGCCATTACTCGGCCTCACACTACGCGTCCCCTCTATCCTCCACGCCCCTGGTCCATGCCTGGGAGGCTGACCTCTACTGACCACATCAGCAAGCTCCCCTGCCCTTTGACCTCAAGGCGGGTTTGGCCAGAGAGAGGCACAGGCTGGACGCCGGAGGGTGGGTGGCCAGAGAATGCTGTCTTCCCTGCCTGCTAGTAGCCGTCCTTGGTTCCTGTCTGGTGGCCCCTGGGGGCCACAGCGCTGCTTCTCAGCGGTGGGGGGAAACACAGGCACCGGGGGCAACGGGTTGTCTCTGGGGACTGGGATGAGGCCAGGGTCTTGCTTTTTCGTTCTGTTCCCCTTTGTAACTTGCTCCCGCAAAACCTCTTTGAAAATGAGTAATTCATTAAAGCCCAAAGTTGGAAGTTAAAATAAAAGTGTGTGGTCTTGGAAGGGGCCCACGCCTTGTGTTTGTGCGTTCGCAAGGGGCTCTTGGTTGGGTCCTGAGGGAACTGCAGCATCCTTCTGGAGATTTTTTTTAAGTTTATTTTGAGAGAGAGAGAGAGAGAGAGTGCACAAGGGGGG
The DNA here is from genome assembly GCF_023721935.1 of Panthera uncia. Lineage (NCBI taxonomy): Eukaryota > Metazoa > Chordata > Mammalia > Carnivora > Felidae > Panthera > Panthera uncia. Next base: position 6,482,948 of record NW_026057588.1, read on the forward strand.
GGGGGGGGTGGCAGAGAGAGAGGGAGAGAAAGGATCCCAAGCAGGCTCTGTGCTGACAGCAGAGAGCCTGATGTGGGGCTCGAACTTACGAACCATGCGATCATGACCTGAGCCGAAATCGTGGATGCTTAACCGACTGAGCCACCCAGGAGCCCCTCTATACATTTTTTAAAAGAATAAATAACCCCTGGGGCTCCTGAGTGGCTCAGTTGGCTAAGTATCCAACTCTTGGTTTCAGCTCAGGTCATGACCTCTCAGTTTATGGGTTCGCGCCCTGCATTGGGCTCTGTGCTGACAGTGTAGAGCCTGCTTGGGATTCTCTCTTTCTCAAAGGAAAAAAAAAAAAAAAAAAAGAATAACTCCTTACCCTCTTCACCAGCTTCCTCCCCACGAAAGGTCAGGTACGATCACCCACTTTGTAACTGCCACTGTCATGTCCCTGGAAATGTGCTGGGTGTTATTAATATCAGTTGAAGATACTCACTGCCCCAGGCAGGGCGGGTAGGGGGTGTTGGAGCACTGGCTCCCATGTCTCTCTATCTGTGCTCATCAGGCAGGCTCCTTAACCTCTCTGAGTCTCGTTGTCCCTCCCTACAGCATGGAAATAATAATAGCATCCACCTCCCAGCACTGGGGTGGGGATCAAATGGTGGGGTCAGTTTTACGCACGAACTTGGCTAGGGCCAGAGGTCCCCATCAGTCAAACCTCCACCTAGTGTTGCCCCAAAGGTATTTCATGGGTGTGACTGACATCTTTAATCAGTTGAGATAATTCTCAATAATCTGGGTGGGCTTGATTCAATCATTTGAAAGGTCTTCAGAGCAGATTGGATTCCCAGGAGACGAAATTCGGCTGGGGGACAATAGCTTCAGGAGCCTGAGAGCCTCCTGACGGCCTGCCCTCCGGATGTCAGGCGTGCCGAGCCAGCCCCACAGCCACATAAGCCAATTCCTTGCAATACATCCCTCTTTTTCTCAATGTTTGTTTATTTTTGAGAGCCAGAGAGAGAGAGAGACAGAGACAGAGTGTGAGTGGGGGAGGGACAGAGAGAGGGAGACCCAGAATCCGAAGCAGGGTCCGGGCACAGAGCCCGATGCGGGGCTCGAACCCACCAACTGCAAGATCGTGACCTGAGCCGAAGTCGAGCGCTTAACCAACGGAGCCACCCAGGCGCCCCACAATAAATCTCTTCATGTGGATCGGCTACTGGTTGTTTCCTGGGTTGGACTCTGGTGGAGACAAATGCGAGGATGTTGATGGGCTTAGAACAGGACCTGGAGCAAAGAGCTCAAACCGACGAGAGCTGCCAGCCGGGGCCCTCAACGTCACGCGGTGCCAGGTAGCCGGGAACACGTTCCCCCCTCACAGCGACGCAGGAGGTTATGGTCCCATTCCGCAGATGAAGCTGGGGATAGGGCAGCGCTGGGGTCCCGGCACAGGTAGCCCAGTCCCGGCGCGCGGCGGCTGATTCCGAAGCTCCATGCTCTCTCGGCCGTGCTGCAGTGACCTCGAGGGATCCCTCCGCTGGAGAGGCAGGGACAGTGGCAGCCCTGTCCTCCATCCTCCAAGCGCAGCACGGTGCGGGCACACCAGGGGTTAACTGAGCCTGGAACCGGGCTGGGGGAGGGCGTGTGAGATGGATGGGGAGCCAGGGACTCTGGAGAAAGAGGTCGGCCCTGCAGCCGCTCCTTGGCCGGGGATGCGTTTTCCAACCTCATCTTTGTTTGTGGAGCTGCTGCGGGCTCCCGCCCCCGCCACCCTGCCACTCCCCCACGGGGACAGTCCGTTTTTCCTGAACTAGGTATCGCCGTGTCTGGGAGTCCTTAACCCGCTGGCCGCTGAAGTTGAACTTGCCTTGTGTGCCCTCCAAGCATCAGTCCCTCTAGCTTCTCTGGAGAGCGGGCTGGGTGACTCCTCGGGCCCAGCCGGTGGCGTTTTGCCCGGCTCCTTTCTCCCTGTCGTCGCCCCCTTGCGGGAGCGCTAGGGCTCCTGCCTCCTAGCTTCCCTTCTGTGGCTCCCCTGCCCCCAGCACGTCTGCCCAGCGCGAGGGCAATGCTCCGGCTCCCAGCTGGGGCCACACGCTCTCTTCCCAGGGCTGGCCCCTGCCCCTCCCCTTCCAGATGCTCCCCCTACGCAGCCCTGGCTGCGCAGCACCTGGACCTCACTCATCTGTGTCCCCAGCCCAGGGCCTGGCACACGGGGCCACTGCAGTCATTTGTGGCAGAGTGGACGAATTCCTGGAACGTCCTTCTCCACCCAAATAATTCTTCCTCATTCTTCCAGACCCAAGCCCCTTCCCAAGGTCTGGGGACTGTTTCCACTGGGCAAGGCCCCTGGCATTCTGAATGACCACACCTCCTTTTGGCAGGAGGTGTGTTTAGAGAAAAGGTGTCTCCTCCAGGTCTATGCTTCTGATCAGACTTGCAAGTGATAGGTTCACACGGGGCTTTACATGGATCTATGCTGCCTTTTTTTTTTTTTAAGTTTATTTATTTTGAGAGACAGAGAGAGTGTACGAGTGGGAAAGGACAGAGAGGGAGAGAGAGAATCCCAATACTGTCAGCACAGAGCCTGACGAACCATGAGAGCACGACCTGAGCCAAAATCGAGTTGGATGCCTAAATGACTGAGCCACGCAGGCGCCCCAGGACCCATGGTGCTTTTTAAACACTGTTACTAACGTGTGTGAATCCAGAAATTTCACACTAGAATCTAGGTGTCTGGATTCTTCTGAAAATACAGAGATAGATAGATAGAGGACGGATAGATGATAGATATAGATAGATAGATAGACAGACAGAGGTAGATGACAGATAGATTAAAACAAAAACCAGAAGACCCAGCAGTTCAGATCTCATTCCTGCCGGGAGGTAAGAGTTGGAGCTGAGTTCGCTGTTGCTGGCACCCCCTTCAGGTGGGGAGCCTGCTCTCAAGATGGACCAGGTCCCCACCAGGCCAACGGCACCCATTTTGTTACCTGCGGGGCCAAGGTGGGCTTTTGATTTTGCAACCTGTGCACTAGAATCTTAGTGCAGGAGAAAATGGCCAGGGATGGGGAGAGCTGCTCCAGGGATCAAAAGTCCTGGGATGGAGGGGTCCTGAGCAGTGCACAGCGTTGCTGTGTGGCCTGAGGCACTCTGAGGCTCGGTTTCCCCGTTTGAAATGTGGGGGTGTGGAGGACGGGCTTCATGATCCCCAGTGTCCCTGCAGAGAGGCCTCTGGGGCTTCTTTAGTGTTTCGGGCGCTTCCCTCCCACAGCTCCCTGTTTCTCTCTGCAGAACGCCGAGGGCGGATTTGCTTGGTAGCGCCCGAGGCCTCAGGAGGGTGACTGTCGCTCTGGGTCACAGTGCCCGTGTGGCCTCTGCCACAGCATTAGCCCATTTCCTAGCGCTGCCTCCCCCCAGGCTCCTCTGTCCATCCTCCGTGCTCCTGAACGTCCGCCTGCCGGCCCAGACCGTGTCGCTCAAGGGCAGGAAGCAGGTGTGTCCCTGGTGGGGGCTGACCAAGAGGCCCAGCACCTAGGAGTCTTTTGGGGGATGTCTGCCCAGGGAATGCGTGAGCTCCTAGCGGTGGTCTCCGGTCTTAGATTCTCAGACAAAGTCGCTGCTCCTGCCCTGTAGGTCTGTGAGGTCTGGCTGGGCCGGTCGGTCTCCGCATTTTCGATCCATGCGTGTGTCTTGATCCGTCTGGGAGTATGTCTGTCCATGGTCTGTCCTCTCTCGGGAGCCCTAGACTGTGAGAAAACCAGGTCCTGGTGTTCCCCTGCCCTGGCCAAGCCCTTCCCCTTTCTGGGTCCCCATCAATAGAGGATACAAATAGCTGAATTGTGCCCGCCCACCGCCAAATTCATATGTTGAAGCCCCAATCCCCAGCACAAAGCGACTGCATTTGGAGACAGGGCCTTTAAAGAGATGATTAAGTTAACATGAGGCCATTAGGGTGGGCCCTAATCCATTATGACTGGTGTCCTCATACAAAGAGGAGATTAGGACACAGATGCACACAGGGAAGGCCACGTGAGGACGCAGGGAGAAGGTGGCCGTCTATAAGTCAGGGAGAGAGGCCTCCGAAGGAGCCAGCCCTGCGGACACTTTGATCTTGGTCTTCTGGCCTCTGGCACTGTGAAGATAAACTTCTGTGGTTTAAGCTCCCCAGTCTGTGGTACTCTGTTATGGCAGCTCCGAGCAGACTGAGAAGGCCCCACTCTCTGGTACTGACTGTTCTCTCCCAGCAGGGCAGCAGCCACTTGTGGCCAAGGCTGCCTCCCCAGGTGGGGCAGGGGCTGGGCCTGGAGCCCCTCAGGGTCCTCACCATCCATGGCACGGACCTGGCTTGAGGAACTAGACAGACACTCTGTTCAGACCCAGCCCTGCCAGTGGCCATGACTCGCAATGCGCAGGAGAGATTGCCGCCCTCTGGGCTCTGACCCTGGGGGCTTGGGTTCGCAGGTCCAGGGACCCCTGGGAATCCTAGTTTGTAACCAGTGTTCCCCAGTGGTGCTGCTAGGCAGTGGGTGAGTTCCGGCAGCTTGTGGAGATCAGCTGGCGTCAGCTGTGCAGCAGCCTGGCTGGTGGCCCTGCCGAGCCCAGGGACTTACCTCCAATTGAGGCCCAGGAGTTTTGGCTTCAGACTCCACGGCTGTTTCTGGCTCCTCCGGCAGCTCTGGCTTCTGGATAATTGGGGACTCTCTGGCCTTGGGAATGTGACTGTCCTCCCACCATTTAAGAATCTTCATTCTAGGGCAACAAGCCTTGTGGTTAATACTGTGCTTAGTCTCCCCCCACCCCCTCCCCGTTCCCTGGGCTGGGGGTCAGAAGACCAATTTTCCCTCCATTTGCTGGTTCTGTGACCAGCACTGCACTCCCCTCATCAAATGCAGATACAAATCCCTATTCTCTTGAGCTGGATCCTCTTCCTAGCCTCTTTCTTGGCCTCATGCCCCAGAGATGGCTTGCAACTCCCCTGCTCCCGGCCCTCCCATGGCTCCCCAGCACTCCCAGCACAAAGTCCCAGCCCTCCCGCTCAGTGGCCCTCCACAGCTTCTCTTCCAGCCCTCTAATGTCTCAATATGTATACGATTTTTTTTCCTAGACAAATTTTTGCACCTTTCCTCTTAGTATTTTTGGCATATGTGTGCATATTAGTACACAGAGAGCTTCCTTCGTCTTTTTTACAGCTGCATAGTGCTCTGTTGTTAAGACGTACCATTGATTACACGACTGGTCCCTTCCTTTCTTGCCCTGGCAATGGCAACCACCCTGCTCACTGGTTCCCCTGCTGTGCCCAGTCTGGCTCTTCCCAAGGAGTGGGCATGCACGTGGGATTTTGTTTGTATTCAGGTATGGTGAAGCCAACAAATTGAGGGATGACTGCCATTGAAGACACTTTGTTATTCAAAGTTTCTGAGAGGGGGCACTCTGTGCCACACAAGGCCACACGGGGAAGCACTGGGGTCAGTCAGGAAGGGGAAGGAGTGAGGGGGAAGCATGTGTAGGAGCTTTAATTATGGTTTCCATGGGACTGGAACAGCACAATACACAGATTTAGGACTGGCCCACCAAAGTACTTTATCCACCTGGACAGGCCATTAGTTGAGGATGGGCCTGTGACTCAAGCAGGGACAATCAGAGTCTTCTCTGGGATTGATGTATCACCAAGAGGAAGACAAGTTCTATTTCAGCTAGAGTTGCTGAGATCAGAGAATATAATCATGGGGCTGCTTTGGCCATCTTGCCACTAGGTGGAAGGAAAGAGCCTCCAGAGGTCAAGTGAACACAGAAGGAAGCAGAACAAAGACACGGAGACAGCAGACTCTTAATAACGTCATGTGTGGGGTGCCTGGGTGGCTCAGTTGGTTAAGCACCTAACTCTTGATTTTGGCTCAGGTCATGATCTCATGGTTTGTGAGACTGAGCCCCACATCAGGCTCTGTGCTGACAGTGTGGAGCCTGCTTGGGATTCTCTCTCTCCCTCCTCTCTCTCTGCTCCTCCCCTGCTTGCTCTCTGTCTCAAAATAAATAAATAAACATAAAACAATTAAAAGAAAAAAGGTAACTGAGGTAAAATGAGCTCATATGGATGGGCCCTAATTGATAGGGCTGTATTTGGATAGGGCCTTCAATGAGGTGTAAGTTAAATTGAGGCACCCAATTTCAATTATGAGGCCCCCATAATCCAATATGACTGGTGTCCTTGTAAGAGGGACAGACGGGTGTGCTTGCACACAGGGATGACCAGGTGAAGAGGCAAGAGGGTGGCCATCTGCAAGCCAAGGAGAAGAGTCTCAGGAGAAACCAATCCTGCTGGCACTTTGATCTTGGACTTTCAGCCTCCAGAACCATGAGAAAATGAATCTCTGCTGTTGAAGTCTTCGACTTAACAGATGGTCAATATGTTCTTGTAGCAGATTACAGATGGCTGCAAGTTTCTGGCACTCTTCCCATGGAGAAATGGGGTCTCAAGTTTTCTCTTCCCCTTGAATCTTGGCTAGGTTATGACTTGCTCAAAGAGGATATGATGGAAGTGACACTCTGTTAATTCCAGGCATAGCCTTAAAGAGGGCTGGTGACTTCTGCCTTGGAAGAGACCATGATAAAAGAGGCCCTGATACTCCATGGAAAGTGAGAGGGGCCCAGATGAGCCCAGCCTTCTGGCTGTCCCCAGAAAAATGTCAGGCACATGAATGAAGGCACCTTGGACTTTCCAGCCCAGTCAGCCCAGCCGCTAGATAAATACCAAGTGACCTCTGTGGATACCATGGAAGCTGAAGAATCATTCAGGTGGGACCCCATTGTTTAAGGTCGCTAAGTTTAGGGGACTATGATATAGCAACAAATAACTGTTCCTCGTTCCTTGAGCTTGCTGAATTCAGCTCTCGTCACTCACAACTGGAAGAGTCCTGACTAATGTGACTTATCTCCTTAAACCATTATCCCATATGCATCATCTGTCGAAACTTTTCCACCTATGACAGTTTAAACCATAATAACCCCATGCTCTGCCTAGTTCTGTTCTATTCAGCTTTCTTTTTAAGTTTATTTATTTTGAGAGAGAGTAGAAACGTGCACGTGAGCAGGGGAGGGGCAGAAAGTTGGGAGGGGGAAGAGAGAGAATCCCAAGCAAGCTCCACGCTGGCAGCACAGAGTCCAATGTGGGGCTCAGTCTCATGAACCATGAGATCATGACCTGAGCCGAAACCAAGAGTCAGACAACTGACTGAGCCACCCAGAATCCCCTGTTCTGTTCAGCTTTCTTGGGCTCTTATCTAGTCTTGTGTTTCGGTTTTTTGATCTCACAGATGGAGGCTTCAGATCCAAGACGCCACACTCTATGCCTGTGAAGGCCCTCCTGGTTTCTCTTCCTTATCGCCCGGCCCACCGGGTACAACAGCTGTCCACTTGAGTGCCCTCTCCCTCCAGCTTCCACAGTCTCTTTGGTCTCCCATCCTGTCACCCTTCCATGGCACCCTGCCTGTGAAGACCCGAACCCAGAGCAATGCTGCCATTCACCCCTTTTCTTCCAATGACAGCTGCTGGGAGGAAACATGACATAGCAATGATGCTTGGTGCTGCTAACAATGAGCAACCTGCAGTCACCACTGGGCCTCTGTTGCTGGTCACCAATTGTTTTCCTTGCTCTTGTGTGGATCCCATTCATTCTCTTCAGTGGCCATTCCAACCACCTCACCACCATTACCATTCTTCCTGATCCCTTCCCCCCACCCCTGCCCCCACCCACGTCATTTTCAGCAGACAGCCTCCCCATACTTCTTCGCTGTGAAAAAAAACAAACAACCCCATGTGTAGGAGGGCCTTACCCCCACCCCAACCAGAATCATAAACGCCACCTAAAGTGAACAAGAAAGATATAGAACATCTGCCATTGGATCCTGAGAATAATTTTGACAGCAAGGATAACTGGCTGCCTCAGACAGTGCCATTTCAGTGGCTTGATGCTGGAGAGCAGACAGCAAGGGATTGAAGAATGTAAGAGTGAGGAGAATCAGGCAGCGGGTATAAGCTATTCTCTCTCAAAAAAATTGGATGGTACATAGGAGGAGTTTGTGGGGCTGATGCAGGAGAGATTTGGGCATGTTCATATCTTTCAGAGAAAGAGCCAGTAAAGAAAGAATGATTGAAAATTTAAGAGACAGAAGGGATGATTAATGGAGTGTGGAGGAGATGGATTCCCAGGCAAAGGAGGTGAGGCTAACCTTGGACAGGAAGAGGGATGCCTCTTTCTCTGAAAAAGGCAAGCAGTAAATCACCAGTGCCAGTGGCAATAACTGTAGGTGTTGGGGAGTTGCTTTTTTTTCCTATGAAGTAGGTAAAACTTATTGCTGAGAGTGAGGGGGAGGAGATAAGAGAGTTGGGGAAAGAAAGAAAACATCTGTGATACTGACAGAGTTGTCTGTTGGGGAAAGCTCCCCAAGGGTGGGTGGGAAGATTTCTAGGCGGTATGGATGCTACCCTCCCCTACAAAGATGGAGATTCTGAAGCAGTGGGGTCCTCTTGGTATCTCCCTTGTATGGACCTCTAACCTAGCACTTGTTCACTTGTCTACGTCCCTGGAAAATACGGGACACAGGGCAAGAGGTAAAACAGAGAAAAAAAAAAGTCTGAGAAATATTAAATGAGAAGCCCACAGTGAAAGGAAAGGGTGGATGCAGTAATGCATGCAACAATGGCTGAAAAATTTCCAGAATTGATAAAATACACCAAATCACAGATGAAAAAGGCCAGATGTACACAACAACAAACAAACAAACAAAAAAAGATATCCACACTTAGTCACAATAGAGTAGAACCATTAGCACTGACAATATATGAAAGCCCAGTTGGCTGGGGGTGGGGGTGGGGGCTTGAAAATGCACCCAGTCCAGGTGTCAGGGAAAGTTTCCTGGAGTGCATGATGGGAGGGCTGTGAGCTGAGCCCTAAATAATGACTAAATTTCAGCCAGGTGAGAGAAAGGGGCAGGGATGGGAGGTGACATGCAGAGAAGGGCACCGAGTAGAGGTCACAGTACAACTAGAGAAGATGTAAACACGATCAGTAAACCTGATTTAAAGGCTATATATCAATGGAACACTTCCTTCAACAAATATAGAATATACATTTTTTAAGCCTATGTGGAATATTTATAAAAACTACACAAAAATTGTGCCACAAAGAAAATAAAGAATTGAAATCATGCATAGTATATTCTTTCCACTTACTGGATTTAAGGTAGAAATAAAGAAAAGAGAATTATTAGAGAATGCTGTTGTGCCTGAGGAAAAAACCCATGGGTCAAAAAATCGTAATGGAAATTAGAAATATTTTAACCAAGTGATACTAAAATACTTTATATTAAAATTTGTGAGATGCAGCTATAGTTGTGCTTAGAGGGAAATTTATAGCCTTAAGGCAAATACTGGAGAAGAATGGAAGGGAATAAGGGACATAAATAAATGTAGTAGGTGTTGGAAAAGGCTTGATGATGAATTTCAATCTGATACTCACGCAAGGAGGACAAGGAAGAAGAAGAACAGTGCCGATGCAATGGATCCATACACAAGGCCCTGGATCAGCCCCTTCATGAACACACTGTAAACTGAACGTTTATCTGGAATCAGAGGGAAGTGAGAGTGTTTTTTCTTCTAAGGCTGTGAAGTCTGAGCTACTCCTCTTCCCTCTGGCCCTGTGCCCATCCTCATCTTGGTCCCCAGGTGCTGTCATTCTAGCTCAGTCAGTAGTCCCCTGTGTACTTACCTGGTAGGAGGAAGATGCTTGAAGTATGGGTTCCATACTGGTTCTTCCCCTCACAGCGGAGACTCATGACTATTTCTGGCTCCCCTATGAGGCTGACGGTGCTGTTGGTCCAGGGGCCAATTATGGTGGAAGTCACCTGGAAGATGTTGTCTGTGCTGTTCACATCCACAGGAACACCTTCCATCAACCACTGCACAGAGGGTGTAGGGATCCCATGGAACGAACAGTTGCACTGTAGAGTCTTCTCCAAGGAGCAAGATGAATAGAGCAGCCTAGTGGGTGCTACGGGAAGGGAAGGTCAGCAATCAGCAAGGTATCCTGACTTCCCTTTTCTACGTCCTTCAGGACCCAGCCTTTTCCTTATTCATGATTCTCAAGGAGCTTTGGAAAGACTTTCTGGAAGCCCAGAGGAGTAGGACTTCACAGACCAGTTACCCTACATCCTCTTTCCTCATCTATCTCTGACTCTGGCTCAGCTCTTACCTCTGGCCTTCCAGCCATAGAAGCCCTGAGAAGATGTGACAGCTTCCCAGACTCCTCCCACCCAGCCCCACCCCAGTACTCAGGAATTTCTCTTGAGCCCACCAGTTCTCTCAGACTCTGCGTCTTCCTTTGCCCACCAGCACTTACAGACCGCCTGGAACATGACCATGCTACTTCTGGTCAACTTAGCTAGGGAGAAGTTCAAATAACATCTGAGAGTGGTGCCATAATCCTGAGGCTTTGGGGTGAAGTGCGGCACCAGGAGGAGGAGTTGCTGGAGCCGTCTGTGTTGGAGGACAGAGTGGGCCAATTCCAGGAAAAGAAAAGGGCTTTGGTTTCTCTGCACAGGTGCCTTTGATGGTACAGGTCAAGGTCACAAGATCTCCAGCCACAAGAATCTCTAGGTCGTGGAGCTCTGGTTTCTGGGTCTGGTCTGAAGGGAAAGACAGACTGGGACTGAAACAAGGGATCCTCATGGACATTTAACTGATGCACAGTATTTCCAAGTTACAAAGTGGTTTCTCACCCATTAGCTTACTTGGTACTCCTCCCCTCCACCCCAATAACCTCATGGAACCCGGGATTGTTGGATTTTCACAAGTATATTTCCCTTCTCTGCACTTTGTAGGTGAGCAAATGGAGGAGACTTTGCTGAAAGGAGGAAGAGCTTGAACCTGGACACTGCACTCTGAAGACTGAGGGTGAGTGCATTTTCTGAGGATCTACATTGCCTATGATTCCTTACCTGTCCCCCCATCCAGACCTCCTAGGGTCAGCTCCTATGCTGTCTTCCTTTCCAATCCAACTCTCCCCTCAAGCTCTGCCCCTTCCCAGCAGATCTGTGATCATTTCCCACCTCCACCTCTTACCTGCTGGATGTTGTTGGCTAAGTCACTTCCTTTCTCTTTGCCATTTCTACTTGGAAACATAAGTTATCAATTATACCTATGTCATTGTATTATTGTTGTAAAAATGAAATACCTAAGGTTTAAAAAGCCCAGTGCCCTGTGAGGTAAAAACCACACAATTACCAAAATGTCTTCTTGGAGTTCTTCCTTTACAAACCACCCACTGCATGAGACTGAATATCACCTGATATGGAGAGTTCAATATCCTCCCACAGGAAGAAATCTTGTGTTCTATATCTGTACAGAATAAGTGTGTCATGATGTCCCTTTTAAGTACATTATGGATCAGCAGGGTACACTCTTGTGCTTCAAGATTCCAAATAGTGTGGAATGTGCCTTTGGTGTTATCATCTATGGTAGCACTGAGTTGATTTATAGCTATGGGGGACATGATATTTTTATTAAGCCAGTAGGCCACAGGCACAGAATTGCTTGGGGATTCCTTGGGAAGTTCAAATATTCAGAAGATTATACTTCTTCCACTGGTACCTTCTTGACTTCCACCAAAACACAGAACGTAATCCCGTAGGAGAGAGATTCAAGTTGAAAAACTGACGCTAGTGCCCTCCAATATCCTACGTGTACATTAAAGGATTAACCTTACCCTAGAAAGGTTTGGCCCTTGCCCAGCTCCAGGGAGGTAACCTCTAAGCCCTTGGGATGTCTTACCTGATAAGAGTGTCTATTTACTTAGGGGCATGGGCCATTCCAGATAGTCTACATGAACAGTGTGATTTCTGGTGGGGACCTTGGGTCACATGTGGTATCAACTTGACCTCTGAAGTAGCTGGAGACTAAGGTTACCCATGCCTGTGGGACCAGGCTCCCAATAAAAACCCTGGACACTAAAGCTTGGTGAGTTTCTCTGCTTGGCAATACTATGCATATCGCCAAGCATTACTGCCAAGAGAAGTAAATACTGTATGCACAACTCTACTGGGAAAAGACAACTGAAAGCTCATTCTTGGTCTCTCCTAGATACTGCCCTACGTGCCTTTTCCCTTGCTGATTTCAATCTCCATTTGTTTGCTATAATAAACCGTAACTAAATATAACAGTTTTTGCTGAGTTCTGGGAGTCTTTCTTGTGAATCATTGAACCTGAGGATGGTCTTGTGGACCCCTAACTGCACCACCCAATTTAGTCTTCTGGGTTTTTTGTTGTTCTTATTGTTGGTAGTAATTGTATCTTGTGAAGTTGGCCATGTAGCCCCACTTCTGAATCTCGGTTTCTCAATCAGAAAAACAGGCACAACATTACCAGTGCTGCAATGTTGTGAGAATGAAATACATTAACCAGATGCACATAGTGCCTTATAATCATTGTAGATTGGAACTCAGCTGTTGGCTCTTAGGTGAACAATTATTCTCTTCCCTTCTTGGTTTACCAGATGACAGCTCTCTCTTGTACAAAATGGATGGGTGGTGAACTTCATGGTTCTTGAGGCCACTTCTAGTAATGCCATCTTAAAATTACGGTAGTAGGGGCGCCTGGGTGGCTCAGTCGGTTAAGCGGCCGACTTCAGCTCAGGTCATGATCTCGCGGTCTGTGAGTTCAAGCCCCGTGTCGGGCACTGTGCTGACAGCTCAGAGCCTGGAGCCTGTTTCAGATTCTGTGTCTCCCTCTCTCTGACCCTCCCCTGTTCATGCTCTGTCTCTCTCTGTCTCAAAAATAAATAAACGTTAAAAAAAATTTAAAAAAATAAAAATAAAAAAGAAAATAAAATTACGGTAGTAATACTGACTTGTGTAAGTGTTTACAGATTTCTCAATACCTTCATAGAAATCAGCTTAAGCCATCCTCATGATGATTTTATTATAGTCCCTTAGACACATCGGGAAACTGGGGCTCAGAGAGGCTAAGGGCATTGGTCCAGGTTACAGGGAAAGGAGTAACAGCATCAGGCCTGGGACTGGCTTTTCACACGTTAAGTCCAGTACTCCAAAACATCATCACCAGGGATCCTGACACTCTTGGTTCTGGAACACCATGCTATTTCTCTGCTCTAAGATGTGACTTAATGACACCCACCACACAGATGATGGTGTTGAGAGAGAAGATGTGTATACATTTATTATCACTAAAGTTCTAGAGTGGTGTGGCACTAAAATGGCACTAGGAGTCAGAACACCTGGGTACTCCAACAGAGAAATTTCTAGGCAAGTTGCTGAATCTCCCAGAGCCTGCTTCCTCATCTGTGAAATGAGGACAATAATTCCTCATGGAGTTACTAGGTAGATGAAATGGGACCCACAGTGGGTCACAGAATATGCACATGGAAGATGTCTATTATTTATTATTTATAAAGTACTTAATTCTCTATGTGTAACCTCTTCACCTTACTTTAGCCCTGCCTGTCTTCCACCCCCCACCCATACCCACCTCACCCCTACCCTTTCTTGGCTTCCTCAGACACTTCCCACCCTACCTCTCATTCCACTTACTGAACCATGACAGTGGCAATGCCATCAGCACTGTCTCAGGGAAAAGAGAGGGCCAGGTCCTAGTTTGCTGCTAACTCTGGCCTCAGATCTGTATGTTGTGGAGGGCAAGATTTGGAATGGATGAGGAGAGAGTCAGCAGGAAGAGGCATGAGGTGGAGGTAGAGGTAAATTCATAGCCCACTAGGGGTTTTTGTCTCTTCAATCTCTCTTAGGTTTCATTTGCCTAGAGAACCAGGAGTGTCATGGAAACAGAGGCTGAGGAGCTTCAAGGATAGAGCAGTGTCTCCATGAGTCTCTCTAGAGTCCAAATACCACGTCTTTCTTCTTTCCCCTCCAGCTGTCACCACTGAGTCCTCCCCCTTTGAAGGACCTCAAATGCCAGGCTGAGAAGCTTGGCCTCTCTCCCAAGTTGATTAGGAAATCATGGGAACCACAGAAAGTTTTTAACCATGGGGGAACAGGTTTGAACCATGGGGTGTCATAAAGATCACTATGGATCTGCATCAAGGAGAAAGAAATAGTTTAAGAGAAAGATAATGCATCCTGAGCTGGAACCGTGGCTATGGAGGTGGAGAGGACGGGATATATTTAAGAGGTATTTGAACAATGGGGCACTAGGGTGGCTTAGTTGGTTAAGCATTTTGATTTCAGCTCAGGTCATGATCTCATTGTTCGTGAGATGGAGCCCCACATTGGGCTCTACGCTAATAGCACAGAGCCTGCTTGGGATTCTCTTTCTTTTCCTCTCTCTCTGCCTCCACCCGACTCTCTTTCTCTCTCTCTCTCAAAATAAATAAATAAACTAAAAAAAAAGGTATTTGAGCAATAAAAGACATTTCTATGGCTGACAGGATAAATTCCAAACCCCTTTGCCTTGCATTTGAGGCTGTCCATGATTTTGCCCCACACTTGGCCTATCTCCACTGCTCCCTTCCCTAGGCTCTGCCATTCTTTGCCTGACAAAGAGAAAAGTATCTTTCCACATATGGTCCATACATTCCTGTCTCTGTATATTTACTCAGGCCACTCCCCTTTTCATGGCATCCTTCTGCAACTCTCCCTTCTGCCCACATTCAAATCCTGTCTCTCAGAATTTCTAAGTCCAGGTCAAATTTAACCTCCTTCAAGTAGCCTTCTAGGATCTCCAGAACCACAAAGAAGTCTCCCTTCCCAGACTCTCTTAAGCACCCCTATATGTCCATCTCTTTTATGGCAACGTCTCAGACAAACTCTGAGAACTGTCCTCCCTGATAACCACTCTCCTGTGTATCCCTTTATTTCAAATTTGTTCAGGTGATCAATTCCCCAGTTAAAAAAAAAAACCCAACAACTATATTTCTGCCTCCTGTACATCCAGAGGTGGCTCTATGACAAAGCTGTGGCCAGTGGGCCAAGTACAAGAAAAAGGCTATTAAAATATCGACAGCAAATAAAAGGCTATCCAGCCTTTACCACATTTTCTTTACTGTCACAATTGAGCTCTGAAGAACTGTTTTCTGCATATAATCCTAGCTAATAGAATTCCAGAGCCTGGTTTTAAAAAAATAAGTTTTCATAATAAAGGAAACAAGTCTCAGAAAGAATTGAAAAAGATGTTCACTTCCCCTGCAGCTATAAATCAAAAGATATTGTTCTGTGTTATAAAAGGGCTCAAGGAATCTGATTTGATATTATACAAAACCGAGAATGTTTATAAGAATATAATTTATGTTCTCCTTTGCAATATACAGTTTTGTATGAATATTCATGACTGTTACTGACTTGTTCTGTTCTCTGTTGATACAAATCCGCCCTTGGAAGAACAATTTAAACAAAGTGGTCTTATGAGACTCTAAAGACATTAGAAATTATTCCATGTCTTATGAAAATGATATCCAAATAAAATGGAATTCTGACCAGTTGTCTTACTTGATAATTTCTTGCTCTGGTAACAATAACATTATAACTGACAACTCTGTTTTCTTAAATTGTATACCTATCTGTTAGGATTGTACTCTTCTCTTCTCCCAAATGTATGATGCAAAATAAAAACCTTGGACTCTGCTAGATTATTAAGCAAATACTTTGAGAGACTTGTTTTCTTAAAATATCAACCATGCTGAAGACTTTGGGGAGTTCTGCTTTTCTGATACTAACACCACTTTCTGCTTGTTGCTTTCTTCTCCTTCCCCTTCCCCTCTTGCTCCTCCTCCTCCTCCTTCTCTTTCCCTGGAATATGGATGTGATGCTGGAGGTGGAGCAGCCATCTGGCAACCATGAGATAGCCATAAGGATCAAAACCACAGACTGAGGATGTTGTTGACAACAGCATGAGGGTTCTGGTTCCCTGCCAGCCTGATGGAGCCGCTACATTCACCACACACAGCCTACTGTCATGCTTCCTCTTCATTTGGTTGTTTGTCTAGTTGGGAAGTTGATGAAATATCCTACCAGGGGAACTATCCAAGAGTGAGATCCTTGAGAGAAAGCCTTACATCAAACAGATCTTTGTGTCCTCCACAGAGCTTAGAAAGGTTCTTGTCTGATAAATATTCACTGAAGAAAAATGTACAAGCACAAATCGTAATGATTTTCCAACTATTTGTTTCTAGGTTAATTCCACTATGGTTAGAAAACATACTTTATACGACTTCAATTCATTTACATTTGTTGAGACTTGTTTTATAGCTCAGAACATAGTCTAAGTGTTCCATGAGCCCTTGACTAGAATATGTATTCTATTATTATTGGATGGAATATTCTATAAATGTCACTTAAGTCAATTTGGTTGATGGTATCTATATCCTTACTAATTTTTTCATCTGCTTGCTCAGTTACTGAAAGGGGAGATTTGCATTGTCTAGTTCTTTCTTCGGTTAGATTGTTTTTTTTTTTAATTTTTGAAATTAAAAATTCTAGTTATAAATTACTTCTCAGAATCTAATTGAATATAGTGATTTATTTACGACCTCAGGTCGAAGACTGAGGAGAGCTCTGTGGTGGTTCCACACTGGGCTTTGCAGGTTACTCGCTGGAAGTTTTAGGCAAGTGCTGTTCCCTTTCTGGTTTCCCTCCCATTTCTCCCATCTATAAAATGAGAAGGTGTTATAGCCCAGTGTGTAATGGTCCTTCTGACTTTAAAATTCCGATCTCTCCCAATTTCTCATTCCCTTCTCCAGGGCCTGGTGCAGCCACGGGTTGTCTCCACAGGAAACCTCTTTCCCCTCCCGCTAAATGATCATTTCCTTTTCCAGACTTACCCCCTTGTCTTGGGTTCCCACAGCGCCAACCAGGGCCCGCCTCAGCAGGTCTCTGCTAGGCTACTTTCCAGACAACTGAACATCCTCCTCGACTTTGGCCGAGTGCATCACGTGATCGATTGGCCGACTCACTATCTACGGGAACTTCCTGTTCCCATAAGGAACGAACTGATTGGCTGATTTAAAGCCTCCCGACCCGCCGGATCCACCCACTGATACGTGGAATAAGCATGTGTACAACTACTGGATGACTCACCGTGAAGGGACGAAGGGAGAGGAAGGCTAACGCATCAGGCTGACTCATAACAAGTTCAGTAGGCGGCCTGGGAGTCCCCAGCCTCACCAACGTCCGACCAGCCAGAGGTCACGTGGGGAAGCCGCCCCGCGAAGTCCCGCCCCTCAGGCGTGCCATTGAGCACACGTGAATCCGTCTGGAGCCAATCAGGGCCTAATGATGCACGTGGGTGCTGCTGGGACGGGGAGGGACCATGCAGTAGAACCCTTGAGTCTCCCACGCCTTAAGGCAGTCTGGAGCAAGCGGCAGTTCGTTTATCTTGAGCAGAAGGTTCTAAAACCCTACCAGCCCTGTGAACTGCAGGCCTAATCAGCCTTTAAGAGACACTCCTTCCTCAAGCCAGTACTGTGGGCAAGCAGGTGATGGGCGGTGAATTGAAAGCCATCAACCAAGGAACAAAATGCCATGTGCTCGACCCTCGGGGCCGATGAGAAGGCATCTTGTGCCCCATTTCCCTTCCTGCAAGCAAGATCCCTATCACGAACAAAGCGAGACACGTGAGGAAAACCCAGCTCTTCTCTTGTCAAAACCCATCCCTGACCTGTTCCCAACCCAGTTCCCATCCTCTCTCCCATTTCTCGTCTAGATGGCATTCTCCACTCCTTAGGACCACACGTTCTGAAGTTACAGAGTACATGAGGAAATAACCCTCTGTGAGTGAGGATAGAACTTAAAACTTCTCACCAGAGCCTTTGAGGCCCTGAAAGATCTGGCACGTCCGGAGCTCACCCTTCCACCTGAGCTCCGGGGCATAGACCTGGGCTCTTAGACTCACTAAACTTCTCCCATCACAGAGCCTAGAATCTGCTGTCCCTCCGAGTAGCCCCTGATAATCCTTTTGGTCTCTCAGCCCAAATGTCACTTTCTCAGAGAGGCCTTCTCTGATTTTCTAATCCAAACTGGGTTCTTCCCCTTGTCCCTCATACTTTCTCATAGTATTATATCCTTTTTCTTCCTAGCACTAGTCAACATTTTAAGCTGCAGTTTTGTGTTTATTTCATTGTTGTGTACCTGTGTAGACCACGAGCTCCACGGAGGCAGGGCCAGTGTCTGTCTGGTTCACTCCACTACCCGGCACAAGGTGGATGCTTATATTTTTGTGGAATGTGTGAACTGCATGCCAAAGGAGTGCCCGTGCATGGGGGCTTATATAAACATCTGCTCTTGAGTACAGGATGACCATCACATTGGTGCTGGATGGAGAACCATTGGATTTATGCACAAATAATGCTTCAGGGAAGAGATGACCCCTTTTTGCAACCTCTGAAAATTACCAGCATCTGGCTCCAGAAGGGAGGATGTCATCCATTCAGAGGGGAACAATACACAGCCATTGTCCATCCTCTTGCCAGATCCCTGTTCTCATTTCTTGTATGCCTGTCTTTCAGCCAAGAAATACTGCACTTACCTCTTAACTAGGCTCTTTGCCTCCGGTCTTCTATCTTCTGAGTTCCATAACTACTCCTAGTATGATTTCACTATGTATCATTCTTTGCTTCAAACCTTGTAACAGCTTATCATTCATTCATTCATTCATTCATCCATTCAATTATTCGACAAACATCTTTGAGAGTCTTATATTTTAGGAACCATTCTAGGTGCTGGTGGTTCAAGTAGAAACCAAGACAGACGAGATACCTGTTCTTGTGGAACTTACATTCTAAGGGAGTCAAGATTAAGGATCCAATGCCTCGTCTTGGCATTCAGGGATGGTCTTTGTGTCTTTTCTCCACCTGGACCTCTGGATACCACTTTTCACTATCTACCTACATATGCCTCAGGTCAGGATACCGAAGTTCAAAGGGTGCAGTGGTGAAAGGTTTCATCCAAAGACATATAGCCACTAAGCATTAAAGTTGGGATTCAATCCATATATGATGGCTCCAAAGCCTGGTGCTCTTTGTATGTATATTCCAGGTTCTGGGCATACAGTAGGGGCTCAAAAGCTACTTCTGGACCATAGTCTCACATTTATTTTTCCTTTCATTGATATCATCCTAGGCCAGAGCATACTTCTTCTGGTTAACCCGAACAACAGATCATAGAGTTTGCTTGCAAAGACTCTAAGACCAGGTCCCAGAGTAACCCTATTCAATGGAGAACCAGTCAGTGTGAGGGACAGGTAGGGCTTGAGAGGGCTTTGTGAGCTGAGGAGGCTCCAGGGATCTGGGTTTGTTATAGACTCCAGGGTTTCTGGGGTGCCTAAGGATTCCGTGGACTTTGGTAATCCCGCAGATATTGGGGACTCCAGGTAGGCACGTAGTTTTCATAGGCTTCATGAGCTCCACTTTATCTTGCTTTTTCTGGAAGTTTAAGGTAAGCGGTGCTACAGAGCAGGGCAAAGAAAGAAGAATATTGGAATAAGTCGAGAGGTGAGGTATCCAGGGCTTAAATGGACAGAATCCTGTCTCTCCCTATGAGCACAGAATTACAGCAATGTGGAGCAGACATTGGCTTCACCTTTTCTCAGAACCCCATGACTGGAGCCTGCAACCCGTCTTCTCTCAGTGCCCCTCCCTGTGCATTCCTAGCACTGGGAGCCACCCAATGTTCCCCAGACTCTTTTGGGGAGTTCTGCCTGACTTTCCCAGGGAGGGTCAATCCCTCCCTCACCCATAACCCCTGTCCCAGCCCTGTTGCTGCAAGGCTACCTTCCCACCAGCCTGCTTGCTCTCTGAGGACAGGGGCCTGGGTCTGACCCATTTCTGAGACCCCGGCATTGCCCAGCATGGAGGTTGGGAGATACTGCAGGATATCTTGGTGGAATTTAACAGCTGCTTGGTTTATCCACAAAGGGACACCAGCTCCAATGCAGGGTTTAAGGAGGGCAGCAGGGCATTTCCA
The DNA here is from genome assembly GCF_023721935.1 of Panthera uncia. Taxonomy (NCBI): domain Eukaryota; kingdom Metazoa; phylum Chordata; class Mammalia; order Carnivora; family Felidae; genus Panthera; species Panthera uncia. The sequence continues at coordinate 6,502,912 of NW_026057588.1, forward strand.
GTCCTCGAGGATTATAAATGGTACATAACAGTGAGGCCTGTCTCTTCCAAGCCCTGCTGAGGATATGGGGTGCAAGGTAAATGAAGACCTTGGCTTTGGTCTGGTCTCCAAGCACTTCAGGCTAACTTGGGCCTGTGGTATCTACAGACCGTGTTTTCTACAATCTGCCAAACACTCAGAGACCAAAGCCTTTGGCTTCCACTCTGATGCCACAAACACTGTTAGGGATTCTTTCAACCCTGTTCTCAATGGGGACTCAGTGTGAAGGGGTGTGTGTGTGTGTGTGTGTGTGTGTGTGTGTGTACATTGCTGATTCTAATGCCCTTTAAGTTATTTGTCTTAATTTTCATCCTTCTTCCCCTCTCTGGGCCTTGGCTTCACCATCTATAAGATGATTTGCAAGCACATTCTGGCATTCTAGGTGCCCCATAGGACTGATGATGGTAATTCCTTTAAACACTGTATGTGCCTCTCCTCGTGAGTCTTACTGCCATTATGCTGATAGTCTAGACTCCAGACGCAGTGGGTACCCACCAATATCTCACTCTCTGAAGATGGAGTGATTGTGGATTTTTCTGGCTCCTTAGGCTTCAGAGACAGCTTGGGTTCTTGGCATGCTTTGACTTTTGGGCTCTTTCCTGCTTTGACCGCTGCAATTTTCTTTGCCAGCTTCATTCTGATATGTTTCACCCTAAGGAAATGACCCCCCCCCCCCGCCCCGATCAGTTTCGGCTCTCTGCCCCCCACTGGGCTCTGGTCTTCACCAGAAGTTCTGGTTTAGAGCTTCAACGACACCACTGGCTTGCTGTGTTATCTGGGGCAAGCCACACAGCCTCTCTGGGAATTGGTTCCATCCTCTGTACAATTGGGAAACCTTGCTTATTGGGCTGTGGGGCTCAGATGAGGTCAGCCATGAAAGGGCTTTGCAAACTGTAAAGGATTGTTATTGGTCTTTAGGTGCAGCTGATTATACTTTAAAAATAGCTCCCCGGTTTGCCCTGCCACCTTGTGGCTCTTCTTTCTCACTCCTGATAGCCAGTCGATCCCAAGTGTCCCATCATCTCTCTGACTGCCCTTCATCACTTAAACCCAGCTCAAACTGGGCTCTTTATTATGTAGTCTTCCTGCCTGGCCTCATGCCTCTGGCTCTTGCCCTCTGGTCTGTGTACAGACACCTTGCACTAGGAGCTTTTCTTCCCTGCTTAACACTGTTCCTCGGCTCCCAACTGAGGATCAAGTCCAAGACACTTGGACTGGCCAGAGCCCCCCCTTCCCCCCCCCCCCGCCCCCTCTCCCCCCCGCTGAAGTCTCTGACCTGACCTCTGGCAGCTCTGCCCTTCTCACTCTGGGCTTCTAGCCAATACATTTAGCCAAGTTTCGAGAGTCTTTATGAACTAACACCAAGAAGCTTTCTCAACTTCATGTTCAGCCATTTCCCATCACTGTCAATGCATCTGACATTGCACACAGACACCGGCAATTCCTCAAATGTGTCTCTGGGGTCTGCATATGCTACTTTCCACCCAGCAAATGAGCACTCAGCCCCTCAGGGCCGCTTTAGACAGCACCCCGGGGAGCTCCACTGGCTTCTCCGTGGCTGCCACTTCCTCCTTTGCTTTCTCCTTTATGAAATTCACTGAAAGCCTCTGTCCGTTGGGCCTTGTTTGTGGCTGAGCATAGTCCTGAGGGCCCTGGACTGTGGTGACCATGTTTGGTGCCTCCTTCCCTTACCAGACCCTGAGCTCCTTGGGGGCAGGGGTTCTGTCTTTCCCTTTCCCTGCCAGCACCCAGGCCAGGGCCTGCTGGGTACGGTTTTAGCCTTGGTACTCACATGAGTGGGATGAGGCAGAAAAACAGCAGTGAGGCTGCAATGGCTCCATAGACAACACCCTGGATCAGCCCTTTCATGAAAGTCTGGGGAAGAAAAGAACTCTTTCCTGGAAGGAGAGAGCATGTGAGAAAGTCTTCTGTCCTGAAAGCTTGGAGTTGGAGTCCGAGCTCTGCTCCCTCCCCAGCTCACTCCCTCACCCAGATACCGGGCCCCCTCTACCCTCACTTGGCATCAGTAGGATGCTCAAAGCATGGGTTCCATTTTGGTTCTTCCCCTCACAGAGAAGGCTTGTGCTCATTTTTGGCTGCTCTGTCAGGCTGATGGTGCTGTTGGCCCAGGGGGCGATTATGGTGGAAGTCACATGGACACTGCTATCCACACTGTTCGCACCCATGGGAGCCCCTCCCATCCACCACTGCACGGAGGGTGTGGGGATGCCATAGAAGGAACAGCTGCACAGAAGAGTCTTCTCCAAGGAGCAAGAATAGAGCAGCCTGGCAGGTGCTGTGGGGAGGGAGGATCAGCAATCAGCAAGCATCCTGACTTCCTTTCTCCACTTCCTCCAGGACCCAGCCTTCTCCTTATTTGTGACTCCCAAAGGAGCTTCCAAAAGACTTTCTGGAAGCCCAGAGGAGCTGGGCTTCACAGACAAGTTCCCCTTCATCCTTTCTCCTCACCTGGCCTCAAAGTGAACGCTGGACCTGACTAATGGCAAGGGAACTTTCTGAGGATCTACATTGCCTCTGAGCCGTTACCTGACCCCCACCTCCACCCCCAGGCTCTTCCTCCCATCCCTCAGGCTCTGCTCCTTCTCAGTTCCATCTGTGATCAATTTCTTCCTCTCTCTCTCTTACTGTCCAGATGCTGTTGGGCAAGTCACTTCCCCTTTCTTTATGCTTTCTCAGTTTGGAAAATAGGGGTACTTGCTGAACTGTATCATGCTATCATCGATATAAGAATAAATGCCCTGGAGCACCTGGGTGAATCAGTCGGTTAAGCATCTGACTCTTGATTTTGGCTCAGGTCATGATCTCACGGTTCCTGAGTTCGAGCCCTACACTGAGCTCTGTGCTGACGGTGTGGAGCCTGCTTGGGATTCTCTCACTCCCTCTTTCTCTCTCTCCCCCCAGCAAGTAAATAAACTTAAAAAAAAAAAAGAATGAATGCCCTATGGTTGACAGTGTTCCTAGCTGAGCACATGGTAAAATGTTCCCCATTCAATAAATAGAGCACCTTTCTAGATTTTCTTCTTCCCAGTCCCAAGTGGCCTTTGAGCATTCATCCTAAGCAGAGATTGCTATGGTGTTTTCTGAGTAAGAACATTCGAGCCTGCTTCACTCTACACAGAATGGGTGGGCTATGTTATCCACTTGGTGACTTTCATCGGTTGATAAATAAGGAACAGTCACCCTCTTCAGGGACTTCAAGGAATCAGTTCTTAGCGTTACTGACAAAGCATACGTTGTCACCAGGAGTCGTTTGAGATTACTGGAAGAAAGGGGTAATTTTCTCTTAAAGAGTACCCTTTGATCTTGGACTGTTCATCTGGGTCACATGGAGGCAGGGGGATGAGGAAGTTTCAGGGACTCTCCCCGACTGCTGTCCTCTGGATTATGTATTTTTACCATCTGGGAAAGCGTGCCTGTGGACAGTGACTGACAGACACGGGAAAACTGACTACCCCTGGGTTTTCCAGCATTTTGTGCTTCTCGTACCTTCAACCTCCTTGGCTGAGTGCCCACCCTCATCCCTAACTCCGCTCCCCGACCCAATCTGCTCTTTGCCCCAGACATCCCCAGCCCTGCCGGGACCCGACACACAGATGTCTAATCCATGTTGGTTATTTGGTACCCTAACCCTTATGTCCTCTTCTCAGACCTCTGCAGCCTAGCCCCACCCTGGTCCTGGCACCTCAGACACCTCCAGCACTGCCCCTCACCCCACTCACCCATCTGCAGCAGCAGTGGTCCTCAGGAAGAGGAGGCGCCCGGGGTCTTTGCCTCAGCTGGCTCTCGCGTCAGAGCCATGTGGTTCAGAAGGGACGAGACGGCAAGTAACTGAAAGGATGTGGGTGGGAGAGCAGAAAGTATTCTTAGCAAGCCAGGGGCTTCTGTTTCTGGTCATCCTGGAGGTCTGTTCATCCTCAGAAGCAGGAATTACATGGGGTGAGACGTTCAAGAGCATCTAGGGACAGGAAGCACCCCGATGACCTCCGGGAGGGGGTGCCCAATGCTGCATCTCCTTCTTTCTCCCCTGGTCTTTCCCTCCCAGACCCAGCCCACTTGGGAGAAACTCAGTTACCATGTCCCTTGGGTTCTCTCTCAAAGCAAATGGGGTTTCATGGAAGAGCTGTGTGCCTCAGAGGCACAGGACCAGTCTGGGTGTTTGGCATAACCCACAGGAACCATGAGAGGAATTGCCTAGAGCAGGAGCGACTCAGGCCAGGTGGCCAGGGAGGGGTGATGGTCCAGAAGGACAGGCTCTGCATCAACAGCAGCGAGCCGGATGCAGGGCTCTAACTCACGAACCATGACATCACGACCTGAGCTGAAGTCAGATACTCAACTGACTGAGCCGCCAGGCGCCCCAAGGATGGGACAACCTTAACAGATCCTTTGGGAAAATGGGAATGGACAAGAATTCCTACCTCTGATAGGAGAAGTTCCAAACCTCCTTGCTTTGCAAATGAGATTCTCCACAATTTTGCCTCACCTTTGCTGTTCCTCCCTGCGCCTTTTTCAACATTTTCCGCACCAAAGGGAAAGTGCTGCTTTCTCCAGTGTTCACCTTACACATCCTTCCCCCTTTCACAGCTTTTCCTCTGGCAACTCTGCTCCGCCCACCTTCAAATCCTACTCCAGTTTCAAAGCTGAGTTGAGTGCCACTTCCTGCATGCAGCCTCTCCTGATCTCCCTGCCCGGTCAAAAGTGCAGAAATCTCTCCCCTTTCCAGAAGGACCCGGTTATTTCCTTTGTTGTTTCTTGAGGAAAGAGTCAGTTTTTCCCTCCTAGTAGAGTTATTTGTTTTTATGCAGCCAAACAACAACTCCTTATCCTGCTCTTCATTACTAACAAACCCAACTTTGTTTAGCGGTGCGTTGTTGCAAGTTAAAGCACTACTTTGTCCTCCTTTGCAGGTAATTTGGGGCACGTGACATTGTTTTATTGGAAGTGGGCTGAGGATTCCCGGGAAAGTCTTCCTTTCCTGATATTGTCATTTCTTTCCTCCTTGTCGCTTTCTTCTCCTTCCTCCCTAGAATATGGATGTGATCCTGGAGGTAGAGCAGCCATTTGGCAGCCATGAGGTAACCACGAGGATGAACGCCACTCATGAAGGATATTCTAGCAGAATAGTTTGAGAAGCCCGGTCCCTGATGGCCTTGTGTTACTGCTACACCAGCTCTGCACAGCCTATCTCTGTTCATCTCTTTGGATGAGGAAGACAAATTTTTATTTGGTTAGGTCATTCTAGTTGGGAAACTAACACAATATCTTAGTAAAGAATCTACCTGAGACTGAGCCCTTTAAGGGAAGGCCCTACATCAAACAGACCTTTGTGACCTCAGAAGAGCTTAGAAAATGACCTTGCTTAGGGTGCCTGGGTGGCTCAGTCTGTTAAGCATCTGACTCTTTTTCTGTTTTTTAAGTTTATTTATTTTGAAAGAGAGAGAGAGGGAGGGGCAGAGAGAGAGAGAGAGAATCCCAAGGAGGCTGCATGTGGGCAGCTCGGAGCCCAATGTGGGGCTCGCTCTCACAAACTGTGAGATTGTGACCTGAGCTGAAATCAAGAGATGGACACTTAAACTGAGCCCCCCAGGCACCCCAAGGGTCTGACTTTTGATCTTGGCTCAGGTCATGATCTCACAGTTTGTGAGAGCGAGCCCTGTGTCAGGCTCTGTGCTGACAGTGCAGAGGCTACTTGGGATTCTCTCTCTCCCTCTCCATCTGCTCCTCCCCACTCAAAATAAATAAGTAAACATTAAAAAAGAAAGAAAGAAAGTGACCTTGTTTGGTAGTCACTGCAACATGTTCAACTGTCAGTTTTATCTTTTGTGAAATTATCCCCCCCCACCTTTTTTTTAAATAAAGCATTGACTTAAGAGCAGGGGCCCTGGATTTGAGTACTGATTATATAAGCTATGTCACTGATTCACTGGAGGACCACAGACGAGTCCTTTCCCTCTTTGGGCCACGAGTCCTCCATTTCTGCACAAATTCCTGGAAAAGGCAGGATGAGGGGATGTGTTCCTAGTCTACAATACCTTGTGGCAGACACTTCTGGCTTCTGACCCAACAGGTATCCAAGCACCATTATCCCCGTTGCCTCTACTACAGAGCCTTAAAATAACAAATATTAATGTTCCCAGGTTCCCTTACATGAATGTCCTGGTAGTCAGGTGACACAGTTTTGGTCAAGGAAAGAAAAAAACCTTTCCAACCATATTGATATTTTACTGTTCAGAAAGGTCACTTAAACCTAGAAGGGAAAAAGAAAGCAAAACCCTAAAATTGAACACAAACGAGATCTAGTAAACAAATGAAAACAATGATAACAGAATGGAAGAATGGAAGGCTGTCTATTTCAAGTAACCTTTGAACACAGTGCTCTGACTCTACTGTCTTGAGGGAGACAAAGAGAGTTATCAATACAAACCCTTGGCTTTAAAGAACAAATGCTATTTCCATATTCTGTTCATTGAAAGAGCCTAGAAGCAATGACATATCCCTAGTGATAAACACGCCTAGCACCTATATCTTGGTTTCTAAACAATATCCATCATTGGGCTGGAGCCTGCATAAACCAGCTTTAAAAAGCTGATTATTAAACTTTCAAAAATGTTACAAGCTGGTTGTCAAACACGGCCATTATTAAAAATTAAATTATATAAACTTATAAACAAATTATATTAAAAACAAAGATGATAATCACTCGAAACTGATTACTCCCTAATTTTTCTAGTGCATTTTACTGTTATCTGTGTCCTTGAGATTATTTGCATCTATTGTACCTGTATGATAGAAATACCACATAACGGTGTGCTATTGTATCTCTTCCTAACTCTATGTGATGGTGGTAGCTTGAAACTACCTCCAGTGAGAGTGTCTACACAGCAGAGGTTGGTAATACTACAATTCAGGGCTTCTCTTTCCCTTTGGAGATCCGGCTAGTAAATATTTACTAGCATTCCATTGCTAGTATTTCCCACTCAAAGGAACCCCTTCATGTTGGAACAGCCTTCCATAAACCAAGCAGCTCTTTGTTGGTCAACTGAGAGCTATTCACTGTCACCACCCAAGTGGCAATAGGATCTGGCAGCTCCTCGGGTGGTAAAAGGAGGGGAAAGAGGCCATCTGCTCCCTAATATGATGACTACCTCCTCACATTCCCATGGTACCAGGTTCCCCTATAAACCATTTCCATTTTATTACAGAACTCTTCTGGGCACGGTCTTCCTTATTATCGTGTTTATCCAAATTACCAAAGATGTCATGGATATTTCAGGTTTCAGGATTATTGTACTTCCCTCCGTCCTGTGGGCATTTTCAATCAAAGCTCAATAGCCAGCTAGTTGTCTGTCTCAAATGGAAATTTCCTGATTAAAAAAAAAAAAATCCCAGTGGTTGCCACTGGGTGGTGCTGGCTGGCTTTTGCCATAAACTGCAGTCTGCATAGACTCCCAAGGCTTCACTCTAGTGGTTTTATGGTTAGGAGCTGGCCATATTCCCAAATGTAGAATGTGTGCCATCCAAAATCCAAATCAATCAAACGCTGGGTTTCTGACATGTTTTTTTTTTTTCCTCACCAGATATCCTATATTCTTCAAATTAACAACCTGTGTGGGCCTGGGCAATTTTATTGGTTCCCATTTAGCATATACTGGCTGAAGGGAGGATTTACATGCCTCCTATTTCATAATACTAGGTAAGGGAGGTGTTTCCTAGTCAGACACGGTATGTACTTAAATTCAGATAAAGGAGGAGACACAATGGCTTTACATAAAATCTGTTCAAGTATTCTATTTTTCATCTAAACAAACCCTCACTTTAACTCCTTCAATCCCTCTATTCCCATATCTTCCCAATCTAACTATAACTCCCACTAGCCTCCAGCTTAAGGAGTTCCAGAAACATCTCTTCCCCTGACCATTTTACCACTAATGTGCATGTGGCTTTGAGTCTCCAGCTAGGCATGGAGCCAAAGAACTGAGGCCCTTTTATTTACTTTTTTAAAAATTAAAAAAAAGTTTTTATTTATTTTTGAGAGAGAGAGAGACAGACAGACAGAGCACAAGCAGGGGAGGGGCAGAGAGAGAGGGAGACACAGAATCCAAAGCAGGCTCCAAGCTCCAAGCTGTCAGCACAGAGCCTGATGAGGGGCTCAAGCTCGTGAACTGTGATACTGTGACTTGAAATCAGACGCTTAACCGATTAAACCACCCAGGTGCCCCAATCATCATCTTTTTTTAAAAGAATACTTATTTATTTTGAGAGAGCGAGCACGAGTTGGGGAGGGGCCACCCAAGAACCCCTGACCAATCATTACCTTGATTAGGTCATGGGACCATCACCTCAAGCCATTTGAAGTTCAGGTCCCATTGTCATATTTGCCTTTGGACTTTTGAAATTCCTCGAAACTAGGGTAACTAGAACAGATTTTATTAGGATCCTTCAAAGTTGGGGGGGAGGTATCTGAGTCTCCCACTTTTGGAGTGCAAACTCCAAAAGCATTGCACTCAGACCTTTGTTTTGATCCCATCAATTTCCATTTTATTCATTTATTTTATTTTTTTAATGTTTATTTTTGAGAGAGAAAGAGAGACAGAGCACTAGTGGCGGAGGGGCAGAGAGAGAGAGACAGAGAGAGAGAGACAGAGAGAGAGAGACAGAATCTGAAGCAGGTTCCAGGCTCTGGGCTGTCAGCAAAGAGCGTGATGTGGGGCTCAAACCCACAAACTGCGAAATATTGACCTCAGCCAAAGTTGGACACTTAACTGACTGAGCCACCCAGGTGCCCTGATTCATAACTATTTAAAGATTTTTCTCTCTGTTGGGATGAGTCCCTTTGACACTCCCTTCATCTTTCTCCGTTCTCTTGTGAATCACTCACTCTAATTTTCTTTGCTACCTATTGTTCCAACATGACTTTTCCCTTTAGTAGCAGCCCTGAGGCCAGCAGCCATAGCTCAGACTGAACAGAACCCAAGCTTGGAACAGCGTTAGGATCCACTCCAGCTCTTTTCTTTTCTTTCATTATAGCTCTTACAGGTAAAAGCAACCAAGGAATTGTTATATTTGGCTGGTTTCTTGAGATTTTGCATTTCCTTATGCACCTAGTGAGTCAATTCCTTCAGAGTTGGATCCATAATTTAAAAAAAAAGAAACACTGGTAACTTTAACTTCCTGTAACTAATTGCAGAACAGTTGCATTTTCATGCCCATGAGTGACTTTAGGGACATGTAGGAATGAAAGTTTCATCATCCCCTGATTTCACATCTTTGTTCTTCCCAAACCATATGTTTCACTGAGTCAGGTTCTCGCAAATCTCATTTCTGAGACCAACTGCAAAGTTAGGGAACAGTTCCAAAAAGATGGCCCCACTTCTGACACCAACTGCAGATTTCAGAGGTCTCTAAAACCACCCTCACTTCTAACACCAATTGCAAGTGTTAGGGTCCCCATGACCACTCATAGTTTCGATAATTCACTAGAAATATTCACAGAATTCCGGAAAGCTGTTATACTCATGGTTATTATTTATTACAACTGAAGGATTCGTATTAAAATCTAGCCAGGGAAGAAGCACATAGGGCAGAGTCCAGGAAAGTTCCAACCAGAGTTTCCAGCTGTCCTCTCCCTGTGGAGTCGTGGACAGTATAACTCATATTTCCTGGTGATGATGTGCGACAATATGCATGGAATATGACAACCTGAGAAGTTCACCCAAGCCTTGTGTCCACAGTTTTTATTGGGCCTTCATCACATGGGCCCGACTGACTGCTCCCAGTCAGTCCCATCACATGGGCTTGGGTCTCCGTCTCTAGCTCCTTCTGAAGTTGAGCTGGTACCACATGATCCAAAGACCTTAAATCACATTGTTACATGATCTGGTGTGGCCGGCCCCTGCCTTGAATCACATTTTCAGACTATTCAGTGTGATGCAAGGCCCCCAGGCAAACAAAGACACTCCTGTCAGGCATGGCATCTTAGGGGCTTAGATATTATTTCCCAGAAGCCAAGGGCGAAGGCCAGATCTTTCTTCAAGCTGGGTTAAATACCTTACCACAAAGAATGATAAATGCTAAATCCAGGGTAGCAGTAATTTCTAGGTTTGAGTGGGAAATGTTTCTGGGGAAAGGCTATATAAGAGGTATAACACACATTCCTTTTATACCATTTTCACACCTTTCAATATGTCTGAAATATTTCACAATATTTAAATAAAAATCTGATCATTTGTCATTTATGTAAAAGCTTTATATATGTGGATTACATGAACATATGTATGTTCACATATAATAGTTATATGTTCATATATAGCACATTCATAAATGCACAAACATAAATGAAACAAAGATCTGGAAAGATACATAATAAGCTGGTACCAGTACTTACCTATGGGTAGAGCAGTGATAAGAGGAAAGATGAAGTAGGATTTTCAGTTTTTATTCTATACACGTTGGCATTGTTTGACACGTAAGTTTGCATTCATGTATTACATTGGGGAACAAATTCTTTTCATACAGATGAATTAGTAAATGAAAACAAAGACAGGATTGCATAATTAGACCATAATGAAATGTTGAAAATCTTTGACTGAGATAAATATTTATTTATGTACTAATACCTGCCAATTCCACCTGTACCTCATCTCATTTACTACTCCCAAGAACCCGAGAGACTGAATATACAATGTCCATACCATATATGGCCCTCACGCCTCAACTGTATGACATGACTCTGATCCTCACTTTGCAGCAACAAATACAAGAAGCCAAACCACAACCTCTGTGGCAATCGACCCAGTACAGTCAGAACTTGGTCAATGAATGCTAGCTTCCCTGTTTTTTACCCCTGCTTCCAGCTCAGAACCAACCAAAGAAAGTAGACTCTGCTCCCAAACTCAACCACATAAGATACCCCCACTTTTTCTTTCTTTCTTTCTTTCTTTCTTTCTTTCTTTCTTTCTTTCTCTCTCTCTCTTTCTCTTTCTTTCTTTCTTTCTTTCTTTTTCTTTTGAGAGCAAGAGGGGCAGAGGAAGAGAGAGAGAGGGAGAGAATCTTAATCTTAAGCGGTGTGGAGCCTGACGTGGGGCTTGATTCCATAACTCTGGGATCGTGACCAGAGCCGAAACCAAGAGTCAGACGCTCAACTGACTGAGCCACCCAAGTGCCCCTAAATTTCCCCCACTTCAAATTAGCTAACCTCCAGCTTCCCCATGATAACACTCTCCTGTCAGACCCTATCTGAAACTCTTTTTCCCACTATGCTGCCTCCCTTTGAGTTGTTGCCACATGCAAGTGATGGTGGCTGACTCTCCTGTTACAGCTCTGAATAAGCAACTTGTTTGTTCTCACTTGGGTAGTCTTCGCTTATTTCCAGGAACCCTGAGGAATTAAGTCTTATAATGGCCTCCTTATGGAGGAGGAAACTGAAGCGCAAAGTGGTAAGTGATTTCCTTAAATAAGTTAGAGATGGATCTAAAAGTCAAGTTCCGGGGCGCCTGGGTGGCTCAGTCAGTTAAGCATCCGACTTCGGCTCGGGTCATGATCTCAAGGTTTGCGAGTTTGGGCCCCGCGTTGGGCTGTGTGCTGACAGCTCAGAGCCTGGGTGCTGCTTCGGATTCTGTGTCTCCCTCTCTCTCTGCCCCTCCTCTGCTCATGCTCTGTCTCTCTCTGTCTCAAAAATAAATAAAACATTTTTAAAAAATAAAATAAAATAAAACTCAAGTTCCTCTTGCTCCACACCAACCTCCCAAGGAGCAGAAAAAATGTTTATAAACTACCTACATTCTTTGGCCAACAGGCAACAGAGCAAGGGTAGAAAGTAACATTAAAAGTTTAAACATCCTTGCTCTCATCTCAGAAAAATAAAAATAAAAACCAATCACCTAAAACTTAGGAAACATGTCTCTAAACCAAATGAACTAGCACCTAGGAAGAAATCAAGAGTCGAAAGCTCAGAGTCCTTTGTGACTGACGACCCTCTTTTCTCTCATGGCCTGCAGCCATGTCGGAAAATCCTGTGGGCACCGATTTCAAAATACACTCAAAATCTCACCACTTCCAATCACCTCCACTGTTGTCACCCTGGCCCGAGACACCAGGCTCACTCACCCAGATGGCTGCAGGAACCGACTCACTGGCCTTGCTGCTCTACCTTAGTCCCTGTCCATTTTATTCCCTGTGCTCTGGCCAGAGGGAACCTATCAACACTTCAGTAACATCCTGCCCCTTCTCTGCTCGAAATTCTCCAGTGCCTCTCATCTCCCTCCAAGTATAAGCCAAAGTTCTGCACGAGGTAGCCCCTCTCCCTTTACTTCTCTGACCTCACCTCCTGCCACTCTACGGAGGCTCTGCTCTCTACTTCAAAGCGCAGTCTGGGGGCGCCTGGGTGGCTCAGTCGGGTAAGCACCTGACTCTTGGTTTCAGCTCAGGTCACGATCCCACAATCTCACGGTTTGTGAGATCGAGCCCTGCGTCAGGCTCTGCGCTGACAGCTTGGAGCCTGTTTGGGATTCTCTCTCTGCCCCTCCCCTTCTCCCTCTCTCTCTCTCTCTCTCTCTAAAAACAAATAAATAGGGGCGCCTGGGTGGCGCAGTCGGTTAAGCGTCCGACTTCAGCCAGGTCGCAATCTCGCGGTCCGTGAGTTCGAGCCCCACGACGATCTCGCGGTCCGTGAGTTCGAGCCCCGCGTCAGGCTCTGGGCTGATGGCTCGGAGCCTGGAGCCTGTTTCCGATTCTGTGTCTCCCTCTCTCTCTGACCCTCCCCCGTTCATGCTCTGTCTCTCTCTGTCCCAAAAATAAATAAAAAACGTTGAAAAAAAAATTAAAAAAAAAAAAACAAATAAATAAACTAAAAAAAAAAAAAGTACAGTCTGCTTCCTCTAATGAGTCTCAAGAAGCACATTCCTTAGTGGTGGCACTCTCACTCATTCTCTCTAGCAACCAACATTATGAGCACCTTGTTTACGCCAGGCACTGTTTTAGGGAAAGGGAATTAAACAAGAATGAGACAATCCCTGTCTTCATTCTAGAAGAGAAAGAAGGCACACAATGAATGAGTTGGCAATCAAGACAATTTGATAGCTAGGAAGTACCACGAAGAAAAATAACGTAGGATAATAGGATAGCGGGTTATGGGATGGGGGGGGGTGGGCAATGGAGAAACAGCTTAGGTAGAGTGGTCAGAGAAAGCCTCTTTGAGGAAGTGACATTTGAGCAGATCCCCAGAGGGAGGAAATCCATATCTGCTCCCTTTTTGCATTGCCAATATATTCCCCCCTTCTCTGATTTAAAACCACATTTGGGGGCGCCTGGGTGGCTCAGTCAGTTAAGTGTCTGACTTCGGCGCAGGTCATGATCTCGTGATTCGTGAGCTCGAGCATGTGACGGGCTCTGTGCTGACAGCTCAGCCTGGAACCTGCTTCCGAATCTGTGTCTCCCTCCCTCTCTGCCCCTACCCCCCCCACACACACACACACTCTGTCTCTGTCTCTCAAAAATAAATAAACATTAAAAAACAAACAAGCAAACCGCATTTGGATGTTGGAATGAGCCCTGTCTGGGTCCAGGCCCAGGCTTTGCTAGTAAATCACTGAATAACCTTGGTCAAATATTTTCTCCTCTCTAGTTTTCCTTTGATTTCCTCATCTGTAACATGAGTGCCTTTTCTGATTTGAGGTGTAGTGATCCATCTAGCTCTAAAATTCTGATTTTGGGGCGCCTGGGTGGCGCAGTCGGTTAAGCGTCCGACTTCAGCCAGGTCACAATCTCGCGGTCCGTGAGTTCGAGCCCCGCGTCAGGCTCTGGGCTGATGGCTCGGAGCCTGGAGCCTGTTTCCGATTCTGTGTCTCCCTCTCTCTCTGCCCCTCCCCCGTTCATGCTCTGTCTCTCTCTGTCCCAAAAATAAATAAAACACGTTGAAAAAAAAATTTAAAAAAATAAAATAAAATTCTGATTTCTTCTTGCTTTTCTCCTGCAAGGCTTTAGAGATACAGGGATGACTCCTCGTGCACCCTCTTTTTTTCCTCCCCCGTATACCTCCCTTTGCTCATCCTTTCTCCTCTTCATTTTACCTTTGGCTCTCGTTCCAAGGGCTCCAGGATATTTTTCCTCCTCAGCACACTTCCGACCGTGTATGTCCTTGGCAGAGTCTAAATGCTGCAAACGGCTTTTCCGACTTGCTGCGGGAAGCACCCCACTTTTGGACGACTGGCCTACTTATGCTGACTGGAAAGCTGATTTTCTAGGGACACCAAGGACAGTGAAACTGATTAACCCGCTTACACTCGGGATAACCGTGGGACTAATGACTGAACGCCTCACAGGGGGGATTAATTTATTAAGAGACGGATTCAGAGGGAGCATAATTAACAGATGAGCAGGGCAGTCTACCAAGTGGGTGGATTATCAGATTCACTGATTAATTGGTTTGCAAGGGGACTACCTTTTTGACTCATAAGGACGCTAATCTGATCCTTAATCAACAGACTGCTTGGTGGGCTTATTACACTGGTGACCCCCCCCTGACTGCCCTTGAGGCCGACCCGGTAACCGACTTGCAGACAGGCTCCTGGTGAACTGAGCCTCCCCAGACGAGCAATTCAGAAGTAGTCTCTGTCCCACCGACAGGCTCCAGGGGGCCTCTCAGGTTGGAGAGCCGTCCTGGCACCCAACCGACCCCCCCAGTGACTGCCAAGCCCAGGGCCGTCTGACTGCCAGAGAAGCCCTGCGTTATGGAAGCCCAGTTGGCAGTTCCAACGCGCCAGGCTGCGCGTTCAACGGTAGCCAGGAAAGAGAGGAGGCCAAGAGAAGGCGCCCGACGCCAGCCGGGTTCCGTCGGTGGCACGGGGAAGGTCGGAGGGCAGCATGAGTCCCCTGATCCCGCCTTCCAGCCTTGCATGGGGCGTGTCTACCCTGCAGCCAGTCACCGGCTGCATGGGCGTATCCCGCAGCCAATCAGCGGCTGCACGTGCCTTTCCGCCGCAGCCAATCAAGGAGGCCGCTGAAGCTTGGCAACCCCCAGAAACAGTCTTGACGACTTGAACCGGTTGTGGTGGGAATGTGGGTGCCCGTTTTCCTTTTAGAGAGGCCTTTCTTCATGATGCTAGTGAAAACTCTTCTACCCTGCCTGATTCTGCTGGCTCAAGCTCCTCGTTGCGCTCATGAAACACTTTCTTAGCCATTAAACATTTTCACGGGTCGCCTGATTGGCTCAGACAGGTGGAGCATCCACTCTTGATCTAGGGGGTGTGAGTTGGAGCCCCACGCTGGGGGTAGATATTACCTAAAAATAAAATCTTTTTTTTTTTTTTTTTTTTTTTTAGGACTGCCTGGGTGGCTCAGACGGTTGAGCCTCCTACTCTTGATTTGTACTGGTCATGATCTCACCGTTAGTGGGTGGGTTAGAGCCCTGTCTGTGGCTCTGTGTTGGCAACGGGAGCCTGCTTGGGATTCTCTCTCTCCCTGTCTCTCTGCCCCTCACCTGCTTGCGTGCTGTCTCTGTCTCTCAAAAATAAATAAAAACATTAAATTTTTTTTTTTTTTAAACTGGGGCGCTTGGGTGGCTCAGTCCGTTAAGTGTCCGACTTTGGCTCAGGTCATGATCTCACGGTGCGTGGGTTGGAGCCCCCATCCAGCTCTGTGCTGAACGCTTGCTCAGAGCCTGGGGCCTGCTTCAGATTATGTGTCTCCTCTCTCTGCCCCTCCTCCACTCATGCTCTGTCTCACTCTTTCAAAAATACATAAATGTAAAATTAAAAATAAATAAAAGTAAATAAATAGAGTTATCGTATTTGTTGTTGAGTTGTAGGACCTTCTTTTATTATCTGTTAATCCTTTATCAGACATCTGATTTGCAAATGCTTTTTTCCATTCTGTGGATTGCTTTTTCACAATGTCAAAAGTGTCATTAGATGCACGAAAATTTTCAATTCTCATGAAGTCCAATTTATCTACTTTGTTGCCTGAGTTTTGGTGCCATATCTAAAGGGTATTGGTCTGTAGTTTCATTTTCTTGTAGTGTCTTTGTCTGGCTTTGGTATCAGGATAAATTTCGTCTCATAGAATGAGTTTAGGAAGTGTTCCCTCCTCTTTGATTTTTTGGAAGAGTTTGAGAAGGGGTGGTATTAATTCTTTATTTATTATATTTTTCTAAAGATTTTATTTTTAAGTAATCTCTACAGCCAAAGTAGGGCTTGAGCTTGCAACCCTGAGATCAAGAGCCACACGCTCTACCAACTGAGCAAGCCAGGTGCCCCTAATTCTTCTTTAAATGTTTGTTAGAACTCACCCATGAAACCATGTGGTCCTGAGATTTTCTTTGTTGGAAGGTTTTTGATTCCTGATTCAATCTTACTAGTTATAGGTCTATCAGATTTTTTATTTCTGATTGAGTTCTGCTAGATTGTGTGTTTCTAGGAACGTGTTCATTTACCTAGGTTACCCAATTTGTTGGTGTACAATTGATCATAGTACTCTCTTATAATCTTTTAAAAATATTTCTTAGTTGATCTAGCTAAAAGCTGGCCAATTTTGTTGATCTCTTCAAAGAACCAACTTTTGGTCTTGTTGATTTTCTTTATTGTTATTCTATTTCATCATCTCCATTATAATTTTTATTATTTCGTTCCTTCTGCTAGCTTGGGACTTAGTCCATTTTTCTTTGTCTTCCTTAATATGTGAAGTTAGGCAGTTTATTTGAAATCCTTCTTCCTTTTTAACATAAGCATTTACAGCTTTATATTTCTCTCTGAGCACTGCTTTCACTGCATCCCATGAATTTTGGCAGGCTGTATTTTAGTTTTCATTTGTCTGCAGTATTTTCTGGTTTTCCTTGTGATTTCTTCATTGATCAAATGGTTGCTTAGGAGCCTGTTGTTTTGATTTCCACATATTTGTTAGTTTTCCAGTTTTCCTTCTTATCATCAATTTCTAGTTTTGCTCCACAGTGATCAGAAAAGATGCTTTGCATCATTTCCATCTTTTCAGATTCATTCAGACTAGTTTTGTAGCAAGAGGAGTCCTTCCCCTTTTGCAACAGTCTCCTTTTCTTATGGCAATAATCCTTTTGAACAAAGTCTTGCTTTGTCTAAATCCAGGTTCATTTTTTTTTTTTTTAATGTGGCAGACTGAAGGATGAAGTCCAGCCTCCTCAGCCTGGAGACAGGGCCCTTGGAGAACAGACTCCAGCCGGAGTTTTGGGGAGGAAATTAATCTTGTCTCTTTCACCCCAGGTTACAGCTAGTGCAGACTGTCTGCTCTTGCCCAAAAGCTACCAGGTCATCTCCCACTTCCTTGTGCCTGATGTTATCACTCCCCGGGCTGCTTTTCCTCTTCTCTGCTTGGCCAACTCCTGCTTGCCCCTCAAGGTGTGGCTTAAAAGTGGTTTCCTCTGAAAAGCTTTCTCTTTTTTTCTTTTTCTTCTTTTCTTAAATAAATAAAGTTTATTTATTTTGGGAGAGAGAGAAAGACAGCATGAGTGGGGGAGGGGGAGAGAGAGAGAGAGAGAGAGAGAGAGAGAGAGAGAGAGAGAATCCCAAGTAGGCTCTGCACCATCAGCGCAGAGCCCGATACAGGGCTTGAACCCATGAACTGTGAGATTATGACCTGAGCCAAAATTGAGAGTTGGACACTTAACTGACTGAGCCACCCACCTGCACTTGGAAAGCTTTTTCTAACCCTTTTCCCACCCCTGAGGCAGAGGTCAGAGCTTTTGCCCTTGGGTCCTCAGACCATGGGCTCTGCTTATCTGTTTAATATCCCACGTCCATCTTTATAAGAGCCTCATCACACTGTGGTTTTTTTTTTATTTATTCGTTTTGAGAGAGAGTGTGCCTATAAGTGGGAGAGAGGCACACACACACACACACACACACACACAGACGGACAGACACAGTCCCAAGCAGGCTCCACTCTGTCATTGCAGATCCTGATGTGGTGCTCAAACTCACAAGATCATGACCTAAGTCAAAGTTGGACACTGAAAACCTGAGCCACCCAGGAGCCCCCACACTGTGCTTTAATAGGTTGCATATTTCTGTTTCTTCCCCAAACCCTGAACTTGAGCTTTTCTGAGGCAGGAACTGTATGTATCTTCTTCCTCTTGGAAGAAGTGTTCCCATCATATAATGGGCATGCAGCAAAAGTGTAGAGAACAAAGAGATGGAGAGAAAAGCAAGGATTTCCCAAGGTTCCCCTTGTGAATGTGATGTAAAGCTGCGGAAATGTACTTAATTGCTTTGTAACTGGCCAGGAGTCAAGCGGTGTCTACGGTCACCTTGAAAAGAAGAACTGGGGAAAGTTGTCGGTCATTCTGTATGTGTGAGTGCATAGGAGCTCAACCCTAACCCAGTGGTTCTCAACTGAGCACATTTGTGCACCCTCGCCATGGACATTTTGAAACTTCTGGAGACATTTTTGGTTGTCAAAAATAGGTGTGGGAAGCCCCTGGCATCATGTAGGTAGAGACTAGGGCTGCTGCTTAACATCCTACAATGCACAAGACAGCCCCCTGCCCTCCCACACAACGAAGAATGATTCATCCCCTAATGCCCACATATCAATAGTGCTGAGGCTGGTTAGCAATGCCCTAACCCAACCCATGGGAGAATGCAGGGTTGGGGGTGGGGCTCAGGTAGGAAATGCAGCTTGTCTGAGGAAGTGGTATTTGAGCCAGATCTCAAAGGGTAAGTGTGCACGGTGAAGATAGAGAAAGGGGACAATATCACAGTGAGGTGGAACCATGTGAAAAAAGCATGGAGAGAGCACAAGGGGCTGGGGATGTTCAGGAAGTGGCAAGGATGTGGCCAATATGTGTGAGGGGTGGTGGCTGAGGGAAAAGGGTGAGGCAGGTGACTGTGGGATTGTGGAAATTCTTGAGCAGCCCTCATTGGAGTGGACACCTCATCTGGAGGGAAAGGGGCAAGGAAGTTAGCAAGTTAGAGACAGATGGGCTGATGGGGAACCCAGAGGCTGGGGAACTGGCTGTTTCAACGGTCTAGGGGTTGGGGAGAGAAGTCAAGTGAGACCTGATCTGGGCATGCAGAAGAGGGGACAAACTGGGAACTTGGTGACTCATGGAAATGGTCACTGAGAGAGGTGGAAGTGAAACTAAATCCTGGCAATGAAGACTTGAAATAAGCCTTACACTTCTTCTTTGCTCACTTGCCTTTCTCTGGAACCACGGGGTTGCCTGCTGGATCCGGGTGTGGGCGGAGAACCTGACATCACATGTCTACACAGGTTGAAGCCTAGAGGTGTGTAGCCAGTGGAATGATTACTGGGCAGCGTTTGGCCCTTGGCTGAGTGGACTTTGACTAGGCTCCTGAGGCTGCTCACCACACACTGGGCACAATGCCACCCTGTGCTCATTAATTGCCTGCATTCTTAAATGAGTGAGCTAGGGAGTGTTATCCTCACTTGATGGAGGGGCAAGGGGAAACAGCAAGAGGTCAAGTGGTGAAGTGAGCATTCGAAGCCCAGCAGAATGACTGAAGAACGTAAACTACTTTTTTTTTAATGAAGGGGAAATTCATGTAACATAAAATTAACAAAATTTAAAATTAATTCATTTTAAAAATATCTCTTTTGAGAGAGACAGAGAGAGATCAGGGGAGGGGCAGACAAAGAGGGGGGCAGAGGATCCAAAGTGGACTCTGTGACAGCAGAGAGCCCAATGTGGGGCTTGATCTCACGAACTGTGAGATCATGACCTGAGCTGAATTTGGACACTTTACCGACAGAGCCACCCAGGAACCCCAAAATTAATGATTTTAAAGTGAATGATTCAGTGGCGTTTGGTACATTTACAATGTTGTGTAATCTCTGCCTCTATCTGATTCCAGAACATTTTTATCACCCCAAAAAGAAACCCTTACACCCATTAAAGCAGTCATTCTCCCTTCCCTCCTTTCCACAGCCCCTGGCAGTCCCTCATCTGCTCTCTGTCTCTATGAATTTACCTATTTTGTATATTTCATATAAATGGAATAATATAATATGTGACCTTTGTGTCTGGTGTCTTTCATTTAACGTATTTTTGAGGTTCATGCATGTTGTATGTATCAGGGCTTCGGTCCTTTTTATGGCTGAATAAAATTCCATTACATGGATAGACCACATTTTGTTCACCCATTCATCCATTGATGGACATTTGGGTTGCTTCTACCTTTTGGCTATTATGAAGGGCCTTAAACATTCAACTGCTTTCCCCTACCACCTTGATAAAGACCACTTAGATGGTCTCTAGATCCCGTGATTAAACTATGGTGGAGAGATGAACAGGGTTTCTGGGGTTCCAGAGGAGGGAGTTCCAGAATCTTCTCTAAGATAGCAGGAAGGGGTGTAAGAAGGTTTCATGCTGGAAGTTGGGCCTTGAGTACTAGTGGACCTTAGGGACACTTTATACCATGGCCAAGGGGACCTCATAGCCTCCAATGGGGGAGGAGAGGATGTGGACTCACCAGATTCAAGAAGTGGTTCAGACAGTGGCCTCTTAAAGGAACAGGCAGAGAAGACCCTAGATTGGGGCCTGTGAGTGTGGAGAAGGGGAAGAGGTCTGTTTTGCAAGATCCCACTGAGTGCCAGATCAGAAGTTGTGTCCTGGTGGGAAGTTGCAGCTAATACAGGCACAGGAGTATGAGGCTCTCCTTGAAGAGATAGCAGGCACCATGCCAGTGGATGGACATTCCCACATGCTGGGTGGAGAATTGAAGGGAGAAGCCGACTTGAGGGAAGGCATGGAGCCAGTTTGGGATGCATTGAAAGTGAGGAGACTGTGGTCCTTCAGGGAGAGATGTCCAGGAAAACATAGGGATTTAGAGTCTAAGAGAGAGCCTTGGGCTGGAAATACAAGTTGAAGGCCCTATGCACATCATCCCCTTGCACTCAAGTGCAAAGCATTTCAGAGGTTTCCTGAGCCCAGTGCATGTGCTGTGTCCAAGGCTGGGTTCTGAAAACATAGGGCCAGACATAGTGCTGTCCTTGCCTTGGGGGAGCTTATAGTCTGGAGAAATCAGAGTTAGATATTTGCAAGGATAATCTTTTTAAAAAATGTGAACGTAGGGGCACCTGGGTGGCTCAGTCAGTTAAACATCTGACTCTTGGTTTCAGCTCAGGTCATGATCTCTTGGTTTCATGAGATCAAGCCCCACGTTGGGTTCTGGGCTGGCAGCACAGCACCTGCTTGGGATTCTCTCTCTCTCTCTCTCTCTCTCTCCCTTCCTCCCTCCCCCACTCACATGTCTCTACCTCTCAAGAAAGAAAGAACGATGAGTGCAAATTTTGTTAAAGAGTACTATTCATGTAGAAAAGGACACAAATCACAGTGTGTTACTCAAAAATGTTGCACAGAGTGACCACATCTGAGCAGTTAGGACCCAGATCAAGACACAGATCTTACCTGGAGCCCTCAGGACACCCCCACTGTCCCCTTCCAGTCACTACCCACCCACCCCCAACAGTAGCCAGTATCTTGACTTCTAACAACAAAGATTAGTTTTATCTGTATCTGAACCTTGTAACAAGGCTGTCACATAGTGGGGACTCTTGTGTCTGGGTTCTTCCACTCCACATTATATTTCTAAGATACTCCCTTGTTGTATGGGTTGCTCGTTCCCCTCTTCCACTGCATGGATACTCTGTCAACTATCTACCTGTCTTAGTGCTGGTGGGCATTTGGACAGGTTCCATTTTTCAGCCGTTACAACCACAGCTTCCATGAACTTTCTCACACGCATTTGGTGAAATGTTTGTGAGCCCCTCTGTCGGATACACACGTTGCAGTGAAGTTGCTGGCTCCTGTGCTCAGTGTTAGTAGAGAGTGACAAACATTTTTCCAAATGGTTGTACCAATTCTCACTCCCCACCCTGGCCCAGCGATATATGAGAGTTTCAGTAACCCTCTCCACATCCTCACCGACACTTGCTATTCTTGTCCAGGGGCCATGCTAATAATCTTCTGTGGATCTTCTCAATTTTAGTATATGTGCTGCTGAAGCACACTTGGTATTCTTCAAGAAAAAAAATTTTTAAGTTTATTTATTTATTTAGTAATCTCTACACCCAACGTAGAGCTCTAAACTCACGATCCCGAGATCAAGAGCCGCATGTTCTTCCAACTGAGCCAGCCAGGTGCCCCAAGGAAAAAAAAAATGTTTATTGTGGTAAAGTATACTGTTTTAAAGGTACAATGAGTGGCATTAAGTACATTCACATTGTGCAACCATCCCCACCACCCATCCCTAGAACTTTTTAAAGTGAAATTCTGTGCCTATTAAATACTAACTGTCCACCCGCTCTCCCAACCTCTCAGCTCTTTGGTAACCACTATGTACATCACTTATTTGTATTGTGGTAAAAAACCAAACCAAAACAGAACAACACAAATGTCTACCATCTTCAACATTTTTTTAGAGAGAGAGAGAGAGAGAGAGAGAGAGAGAGAGAAAGCACCCACATACAAGAGGGGGAGGGGCAGAGAGAGAGAGAGAGACGGAGAGAGGGAGAGAGGGAGAGAATGTTAAGCAGGCTCCATGCTCAGCTAGGAACTGGGGCCCCATCCCACATCTGCAAGGTCATGACCTGAGCTGAAATCTAAAGTCAGACACTTAACGGTCTGAGCCACCCGGGCGCCCCTGCTAGCTGCATGAACATCATTGATCTCTAGAAAATCTTCATCTTGCAGAACTAAAACTCTACCTATTACATAGCAGCTTCCTATTTCTCCCTCCCTGGGGGTTCCCCAAATTTCTAAGAATTTGATTACTTTAGATACTTTGTATAACTGGAAGCATGCAGTATTTGTCTTTTGATGGTGGTTTATTTCCCTTAGTGTAATGTCTCCAACACTTGATATTCTTGATATTGTTATTATTTTAGCCAATGTGGTCGTTGTGTTGTGGCACAGCATTGGGGGCTTTATTTGCCTTTCCTTGGCAGCTAGTGAAGTTAAACACCTTTCTATCTGCTAATTGGCCCTTTGACTTTCTTTCCTTTTTATTGAGTTGTCTGCTTTTTTTCTTACTGACTTTTGGAAGATCCCTATATATTCTTTTTATACTGTGGATGGATCCTTTGTTAGATACATGTATTGGGAAATATCTTCTCCTCTTAGTTACATGCAGAAAGAGATTTACAAGGCGCCTGGGTGGCTCTGTCAGTTAAAATCTAACTTCAGCTCAGATCATGATCTCACCGTTTGTGGGTTCAAGCCCCATGTCGGGCTCTGTGCTGACAGCTCAGAACCTGGACCCTGCTTTGGATTCTGTGTCTCCCTCTCTCTCTGCCCCTCCACTGCTCACGCTCTGTCTCTCTCTCTCCTTCAAAATTATTAAACATTAAAAAAATTTAGGGGCACCTGGGTGGCTCAATTGGTTGAGCATCTGACTTTGGCTCTGGTCATGATCTTGTGGTTCATGGGTTTGAGCCCTGCGTCGGGCTCTGTGCTGACAGCTCAGACCCTGGAACCTGATTCGGATTCTGTGTCTCCCTCTCTCTATTCCCTTCCCCCGCTCATCTGTGCTCTCTCTCTCTCTCTCTCTCTCTGTCTCTCAATAAATAAATAAACATTAAAAAAATTTTAAAATAAAAATAAAAAACATCAATGCCTGACACGCATTTCCTCAGAGATGCCCTGTCTGGGCTCCTGAGGGGGGCCGTGGGTGGGGTCATCATTTCTGGGTCTTGATCTCTGCATACTCGGTGGTCTCCCGGTCCTGAAAGTTGTGTGGCCTCAGCCCATGGAATGTGAGGGAAGCGTAGTGGAGCTTCCCCTCTTTCTCTGAGGGGAAGGCAACTGCGGCTGGGGAAAGGGGGTCTGACCGGCTGTCTGACTGGCTGTGATCCTGAGTGGGAGGAAAGAAAGGCATTTGAGCTGGCCTTTGGGTCTGGAGAAGGGAAGTAGGGGCTTGGGGAACACTTAACCATTTATCCACTTCATGCCCATTTCCTGAGCATTCATTCACTCACTCACTCACTCACTCATTCATTTGTAGCTTTAACAAATTTTCATCATAATGGCATTGATTCCTTGCAAATCCCCCCACCACTCCCCTATGGATGATATAACTGTTGTCATTCCATTTTATAGACAGAGTGTGCAAGGTCAAGAAACTCTTTAGGACACACCATCTCTGACCTCAGATAGCCTATCTGACCTCAGACAGACAATCCCAAGAGAGGACCTTGCCTATGAGGGCAAGGAGACAGTATCACATTGTCTCTCTCACACACACACACGCAAATTATCTAATTGCACATTGTGATTTGGTGGGCAGAAGAAGGGTGCTAAGGGTGTGGGTGAGAATCACTGAGGCGTGTAGGAGCTCTGCCTCACCTCCCGCCCCCACCCAGAGGCTCACAGGGTGCTGGGGACAGGCCTGCGGTTATTACAGGGAGGCATGATGAGTTTCCCTGCATAAGGCAGGGGAATATTGAGACTGGAGTGTGAAAGGCGATTAGGGGTCTGGCTGGTACAAATGGGGAGGGACACAGGAAATCATGCATGCAAACGCACAAAGTCACAGAGAATGAGTCCTGCCTGGGGATAGAGAGCTCCTTTTGAGGGCATGGGACAGATCACAGAACACCAGCCCAAGGAAATTGTGTAAAATACGTGTAAAATACTGTCACTCCTAGCCACATGTGGCTACTGAGTACGTGAATCATGGCGGTTCCTCATGGAGGTGTGCCATGAGTGTGAAATAAACCTTGGATTTCAAAGACTTGGTACCAAAGGAAGGAGAAGAAGAATTAGAAGAAGAAGAAGAAGAAGAAGAAGAAGAAGAAGAAGAAGAAAGAAGAGTGCAAACTATCTCATTAATAACCTATACATTGATTATTGATGATGTGATGGTGAAGTAATATTTTGAATATACTGGGTTAAATAAACATATTAAAATAGATCTCATGCTCCTCTCTATTTAAAATTTTTTAGTGTTTATTTATTTTTGAGAGAGAGAGAGAGAGAGAGAGAGAGAAAGAGAGAGAGAGAAACAGAGCACGAGGAGGGAGGGTCAGAGGGAGAGGGAGACACAGAATCTGAACAGGATCCAGGCTCTGAGCTGTCAGCACAGAGCCCGACATGGGACTCAAATGCAGGAACTGTGAGATCGTGGCCTGAGCCAAAGTCAGATGCTTGAACGACTGAGCCATCCAGGTGCCCCTCTCTACCTTTTAAATGTGGCCATTAGTAACTTTTAAGCTACGCACATGGTTCACATTATATTTTTGTTGGACTGTGCTGATCTAGACAGTGGGGGGTGGCGCAGGTACAGGGGTGACAGCTGTTTGGGAATTTCTTGCCTAAAGCTTGGGAGGAGAGGTGGAGTTGTGGAGAGTGAGGCCAGTGCCCCAAGAGGGAGACAGTGGGGGCTCGGCAGGGAAGGGTCTAAATGGAGGAGAGGGGAGAGGAAAAGGTGTCTCTCCAGTCTTTGAGATGAGAGCAGCCAGAAATCCCAAGAGAGGACCAAATTTGGTGGGGGGAGGGGTGGTCAGGGAGGGACTCATCTTTTGGCATGCTGAGTGAGCCACCTCATGCCCCAGCCCAGGACACCGGATAGAAAGATGCCCACGCCACTCACCTGGGAGACTGTATTCAATGTGGGATGGACGTCATTCCTGTGCACTGCTTTCCTGGTTGATTTCTGCCTGTAGGTCTTCACTCTGAGGAGAGAGATCAGGGCCTTTCAGCCTGGCTGGCTCACTGCTGGGACCCCGGAACTGTCTGGCTGCAGGGACCACAATGAGAACACATCTTCCCTCCTTGCAGACGGCAACCACCCACCCCATATGGGGAACAGACTACTGGCCCAGGGGTCAGGAGGCTGAATTCCTGATGTAGCTTCAACCCACTGCGCTCCTCCAGCTCTGGGCTTTGAGTCTGGGAGGTTTTTCTGAGTCCCCTCCCTGACCCAAACTCATAAGGCCCTCGCCCAAACCGGGGTCACCACTCACGCAAAGAAGATGATGAGGCAGAGACACAGAGCAAGCAGGGCCGTGACACCAGCTCCCCCGATCGCCCCCTGAAGCACACCTGTCCTGGGCCCTGGTCTCCCTGCAGGTAAGAGGCACCCGGGGTGAACTCCAGCACCATGAAGTAGAAGTAGGCACCTAAGCCTCCAGCCTTCTGGAATCCATGACCCCGGGTTGTGCCCACTTCTATCCAGGACTGGCTCCTCTGTCCCCCTGTCCCTCTACAGGATCCCAGCCACCTATTCCCCCAGCCCCTCCCCCACCAACCTTCCGGTGACTTGGACCTCTGGCACCCCTTGGCCCAGAGTCAGAAGCACTTCTCTGCTTGATCCTGCCTCGTGCACCTCCTTCCTCCAGGCATCACCCTCCCCTCACCCCGACACAGCCCCCTGACCTGGCAACAGCAGGATGGTGGCGCTCTGTTCCCCATGCACATTCCTGGCCTCGCAGCTGAGTCTGAGGCTGGAGCCCAGCGGCTCCATGAAGCTCAGGTTGCTGTTTGCCCAGGGCCCCTCGGAGCTGGAGGTGACCGTCAAGGAGGCATTGCTGTGGTTCCCTTCCAGCAGCCCCTCCCCCAGCCGCCAGTGCAGAGTGGGGGGCAGCTGGGATTGAGCAGAGCAGGTGCAGTGCAACCCCTCACCCTCCCAGGAGCAGGAGGGACCAAACAGCTTCGGGGGTTCTGCAGGACGACAAGAGAGGGATCAGAGGAGCCCCACCTCCCAGGACCCAGGCATCCTTCCCAGGTGTGCTGCAACTCACTCTTCACAAGGAGGCTCAGGGATGCTTCCAAGGAGCCCAGCAGGTGCTGAGCTCGGCAGACGTATATCCCATGGTCCCCCAGTTCCACCCGGGGCAGTTGCAGGACCCCGGGATTTGAGGGTTGTGAGGGCTTCAGGGTCAGGCTGCCCCGGGTCCAGCTCAAGTTGGCAGGAGGGTTACTGTTGTGGTCACAGACCAGGTGTAGGGACTGGCCCTCCTGGACTGGGAGAGATGAACCGTTGCCCAGAGCCTCAGGTGCTGACAAGACAGAGAACAAGTTAAGCCCCGGCCCTCACCAGGGGTATTCTGTCTCCGTCTCTGTATGTGTCTCTCTCTGTCTCTTTCTTTTCCTCACATCATTTAAGTCTGTTTCTTCTCTTCCACAGCATGATGGGCTCTTACGTTTGGGGTCAGCCCAAGGGGACAGAGCTGGGAGTGGGCACTACAGCCTTTTTAAGAATCCCTCTTGTATTCATCTGAATTGCCTTGTTTCTCACCCACCTACCTCAGCCATCTGTGTCAACACAGATCCCAGATTTGCCTCTAAGAACCTGGCCGTTCTGTCTTTCACTAAGTTCACAAAGACCCGTCTCATTTAGCCGGGTCTGAGAGTTCACAGTCTTGTGGGCGAGATTCCCCCAAATCACTGTGATGTGTTTTGTGACAGGGGTCCGTTGTGCGGAGGGAGCCCTGAGGATGGGAGTTCAGTGACACTGTCAGGGAAGGGAGGGCTTCCTTGAGGAGGAGAGCCTACAGCAGAGCAGGAGAGGGGCTGGGAGCTGGCTGGAGGATGATGCTGGTAAGGAAGAGCAATTGAGGGAGGCAGACACAGAAAATGCAGCTACGGCTGGGGCATGAGAAGGCCCTGCACGTCAGGGAAAATCAAATAGTCCTGTAAGGCTTGAGTGAATGTGTATGCTTGGGAGTGTTTACATACGAGGCTTCTGGAGGTTAAAAAAGTAATATTAGATGACAGAAAGACAGAGGTTTGAAAGGAAATATTGGTACACACAACATTACTGGTAAATGGTTAACAACCAGCTCATTGGGGAGGGAGGAGGGGAGGGAAAAAAAAAAAACCAACCCTGACTTGTGACATTTGCCAATTTCCTTAGTAATTTCCATTTGCCAATTTCCTTAAATACATCCCTCCCGGCCAATTTCTAGCACCCAACTAGATGTCACTGAACCCAGAGTTGAGGAAGCATGGACACAATTAGCTCCCGCCTACCAGTGAAAGCCAACTCCAGGAAACCAATGAATGCAACACTTCCCCTCAAAAGAAAAAAAAAACACATGTTTTTGCCTAACAAAGTCACCACATGCTAAGTCAAAGAGGCCATTATTAGGCTGCAAATAAATCCTTTCAACTAACATACAACTGATTTCCTTCATATAAAAAGAGCTTCTTCAAATCACTAAGAAAAAGTCCACAAAGAAATACAAATGATTCTTAAACGTAACGAAACATACACAACGTTGTTTACAAAATGATCATTCAAGTTAAAATGGCAGTGAGTTCACCTAAGATATCAGCAAGGATGAAATGACAATGTTCAGCAGTTTGGGATTATAAACAGAACAACTTCCATACCACATGATTTGGCAGTCTCTGTAGAAATTACAAACACACCCTTTGATCTGGGACTTTTCTTCTTGAGACAATTATCTTATAGACACATGTACACATATGGGGAATGTTTGTACGAGTTATTTGTTGCAGTATTATGTGTCTTATCAAAAGTCTGGAAACACCGTGGCTTTCCACCAATGGGGACTAATGAAGTACTTTACATTGTAATATACTTCGAATTAGAAGACCATGGAGTCGTCAGTAAGCATGAAGAAGGTTTCTTATTACTCATAGACAGTCATGGACTAACGTCACTTGGGACAAATGCATCATGGCGATGTAAGACTTTTAACAACAAGCAAAGCTAGGTGAGGGCTTTATGGAAACTCTGTGTACTATATAAACCTAAAATTATGCCATGGTGAAAAGTCTATAAAAAATAATAGCCAAGTGAAATAAGTCAGTTTGAGAAAGACAAATACCATGTGATTTCACTCATATGTGGAATTTCAGAAGCAAAACAAACGAGCTAAGGGGAAAAAAAGAGAGAGAAAGACAAACCAAGAAACAGATTCTTAACTATAGAGAACAAACTGATGGTTACTGGAGGGGAGGAGGTGGGCAATGGGGAAATAGGTGATGGGGATTAAGGAGGGCACTTGTGAGCACCAAGCGATGTATGCAAGTGTTGAATCACTATTTCATACACTTGAAACTAATATTACGCTATACGTTAACTAACTGGAATTTGAATAAAAACCTTAAAAAAATAATAAAGATGTAGAGCAGCGTATACAATATGATGTGTATGTATGTGTGTGCTTTTAAATGGAGATGCGTAGATTACATTTAGAAAGATAACCAAGAGGGGAGATACACAGGTGCTGAACAGTATTTTATTCTTATTCAGTTTTGCTAGGGACTGGAATGGGTTCCCTTCAAGCTCAATGTCCAAGCCCTAACCCCCAATACAGTGGTATTTGGAGCCCTTTGGATGGGCTTTTGGGAGGTGATAGGGTTAGATGAGGTCATGAGAGTAGGGCACTCCGGATGAGGTTAGTGCTCTTATAAGAAGAGACACCAGACAGCTTTCTTTCTTGCTTTTTTTTTTTATAATTTTTTAATGTTTATTTATTTCTGAGAGAGAAAGGGAGAGAGAGAGAGAATGAGCAGGGAAAGGGCAGAGAGAGAGAGAGAGAGAGAGAGAGAGAGGAAGACATAGAATCTGAAGCAGGCTCCGGGCTCTGAGCTGTCAGCACAGATCCTGATGCAGGCCTTGAACCCACGACTGCAAGATCATGACCTGAGCCGAAGTCGGACACCCAACCGACTGAACCACCCGGGTGCCCCAGAAAGCAGTCTTTCTCTCAGGTGCGCTAGAGAAAACACGGCCGAAAAGCAACTCCTCTCACCCGGAGTGAGCTCTCCCCTGGAACCATATTGGCTGGAACCTTGGAAGCTTGACCTTATATTTGCCAGTCTCCAGAAATGTGAGGAATAAATGTCTGATGCTGAAGTCCCTCAGCCTGTGGTATTTTGTTCTGGCTGCCTGAGCAGACCAACACACTTTACGCTTACTATTTTAAAGAATATCATGTGAATGTTGAAGGAAACCGCAGGAATAGGCCGGGTCCAGATCCTAAGGGAACAGGGCGAGATTTGGGAGGAGGACACAGCCCTCGCACCAGGGAGCGGCACACCCATCAGGCATGGAGGTTGTGCAAAACCCCTTGGGAACAGGGTCAGGAGTGGGAGGAAGCCAGTTTGTAAGCTGAGGATCCAGTGGGGGGGGGGGGCTGTCCCACCTCCGCTACCCCACACCTGGCCTGAGCCTTTCTCCCACCTGGGTTCTAAAACCCCAGCTCTGCTCTGAGGGGTGGAGACAGACGCCCCTTCCGCCAAAGCCTGAGAGAAGAGGTTGCGTCCTACCTGTGCCTTCTCTTGGGAAAACACTGATGGTCAGGTTCTGGGGCGCATCTGGACAGATAGACATAATTGTTTTCAGAGACAGGAAGATGAGGGTTGGCCCTATTCTCCCAGAAACTACAGAAATAGGAAAAGGGTGGAGTTGCGAGTTTCCTTTCCTTCCTCCCCAGAATTCTAGACCCTGCCTCCCCCACCCCCAGCACCCACTGTCCTCAGGGACCCTGGTGTCCTGGCCTGGCACTCACAGGACACGTTGAGCTGGATGGTCCTCTCTGTGCTAACGTTAGCTCCAGGGAAGGTCACTTGGCAGGTGAGGTTGGTGCCATGGTCCTGGGGCCCCGGGGTGAGGGTGAGCACCGAGGAGAAGTGTGCCCCATGGCCCAGGGAGGTGAGGGCATCCCCGATCCAAGAGAAGATCGGGGGTGTCCCCCTCTTACAGGCCCAAGGCACACTACAGGTAATGTTCATGGGCTGGCCAGATTCTAGGGGCCCCTGGATGTGGATGTCAGGTGTCCGTGTGAGAGCTGAGGGAGAAAGAGAGACAGAGACCCAGGCCCTGAGTGAGCCCCCAGAAGCAGCCTCTATATTAGGCCAGCCGTTTCCTCCCAGCCAGGATGGAAATCAGGGGATCCCCTCCCGGACCTGCCCTGGGGCCCTCAGGACCCATGCATGTCCTCTCTTTGACCCCACTCCTTACTTGTCACATGCAGGAAGAGCCGGTAGTTCTTGAAATGATATCTCTTCCCTATATAATTGTATTTCACATAAGACCCTCTCTCCACCCTAAAGAAGTATGTCCCCGAGTCCCTTCTCCGTGCGTCTCTGATGTCCAGGGAGCAGTTGTAGTCCCTGAGGTCTTCAGGGAGGTGGAAACGGCCTTGGGTCTCCTGCTGCACTTCACGATTGGGGTTGTTTGTGGCCACTGGAGCACCCTGTACTGTATTGGTCCCTTCCCGGAACCAGTAGCCGTGAGTTGGGTCCTCCTCAGTGTATTGGACTGGGGGGTAAGAGAAACTGCAGGGCACGAATGCACATAGACCCTCCTGCACCATTATGGGTGTCTGCACTTGCAGGTGAAATCTGGGATCCTGAGACTGGGACCCTGTGGGGAATCAAGGGTCAGTGTCAGCCCCTGCCCGCCCGGTCCTCTCGCCTCCGGCCCCGTCCTCTCGCCTTGGCCCACTCACCTGCACACAGCAGCAGCAGCAGCAGCAATGGTGGCATCTGTGGGGTAAGAGTTGTGGTGCCTTGGTGTTACAGGATGGGGAGGAAGCCCCGATAGGAAGCCCGGGGCTGATGTCTGAAAAG
This sequence comes from Panthera uncia, assembly GCF_023721935.1. Lineage (NCBI taxonomy): Eukaryota > Metazoa > Chordata > Mammalia > Carnivora > Felidae > Panthera > Panthera uncia. The sequence goes on from NW_026057588.1 coordinate 6,534,500, forward strand.
TGACTGCCCATAGAAGAGGAACTTGTCTCCAGCATGCTCTCGGAGGTGGCGTGACCCTTAAAGATTAACCACTCCTACTTTCCAGATGGGGTTCCAGCAATCCACTGCCCCCCACCCCGGTCCCTGTCCGTGGCCTGTCCCTCCTGCCCCTCTGTCCCCACCAGGAGGGCAGGCACTACCCGGACAATGACACTTCTAGAAGCCCAGAGGGTCAGTCCTGCCAGTTGTGGGGCTCAGGAAGGGGTTTAACCACTCTGCACAGGGGAAGCTTGAGGCAAGAAAGACGGGGACAGGTCCCCCCCCACACACACACCCCAGGTGAGGGAGAAGATGATTAATGAATGAATGAACATGACCACTGCATCATCACCATCTCCTTTCAGGGGAGTGGAGTCAAAGGGGAGAGTGTCAGACTTTGTGTCTGGTCTTGAAAACTTCCCTAACACCCAAAAAGACAGAGACACTCCAGGCCACGCGAGCTCCTGTTGGTAGAGCGTGAGCTGGTAAGAACACAGGCAGGGGTTTGTAGGAAACCCCATTGTTCTGTGTAGCTAGGAGGTGAGTTCCCAGGTCTGAATGGCCAGAGTGGATGGGACCAGGACTCCGAGGGGGATCTTGAGTTTCTTAATCAGCTCATAGCTGCCTGCCCCAGGCTTCCCTGGGGTTGCATGCACCAGGCCATGCCTGGGAATTGGGCATTTGCTGCAAGATGATAGCACAGCATGATGGTGAGGGAGAATGCCCAGGTGTGCCTGGCCCTCCTAGCCTCCAAGCCTCAGTTTCCTCAGGAGTCCCATGGAAGGATCACAGTCAATACTTTGTCTGGGGGAGAATCCCACAGGAGGACAGAGGTGGGCATTTTCGGCAGATGCGGGTGTGGCCATCTTGCATGTCAAATGCCTGGTCCTGTCCATTCCTCAGTGGTCATTCTGAGTCCTGCCTTTAGTAAGAAGCTCCTGGTGGTCAACCCTTCCCTAAAGCTTCTTGGTGGTACTGTGCTGTGATAACCCTAGCAAACCAGTACATGGGGTTTTTGAGAAGACAGATGTGTTCATACAAGAAAAGTGCTCCCAGCAGGCTGGTCTGGCCCACGCTGGGCAAAGTCCGCACAGTAGCCAGTGGCGGGCCTGTAGGAGAGGGCTGATCTGAAGACGGAGGAAAAGGGAAGGGACAGATTTGGTAACGGTCTCTTCTGTGCTCGGATCTCTGCCTCACTCTTACTTAACCCCAGCCACACTTCCCCTTCTCTCCCCAGGACAGGACAGGCTCTGTGGGCCTCTGTTCCAGCTGGTCCCTCTGCTGGCTGAGCTGCTCCCGTCTTCTGAGCAGGGAGTCCTGGAGGCTGGGCTGAGTTAAGGCTGACCTTGGGGGAGCAACAGCCAGGGCCAGGACGGGGGAATCAGAGACAGAGTCACAGCCTGGGGTGGACAGGGCTGACCCAGGAGGGAGGATGGGGCTCTCGGAGCCTGGAGGAGGGGGTGAGGATGTGCCTGGACGATGGGACAGCTGAGCCAGAGCTGGAGGGTGAGAAGGGTTTTCTGGGAGGCAGGCTTGTCTTATTCCAGAGAGCAGGTGGTGTGAGCAGACAGGGGTCTGCCTGCAGCTCTGGCTATGTTCTGGTCAGCCCCTGTGCATGTCAGTCATCAGGTCTCTGCTCCAGGGGCCAAAGAAATCCAGTCTGATCTCCTGAATCACCATGTTCCCCCACCCCCTCCTCCACCTCCCATCTTCCTCCCTCTCCTCCCCCTCCTCCGCTCCTCCCCCTCCTCTCCTCCCCCTCCTCTCCTCCTCCTCCTCCCCTCACCCCCTCCTTCTCTCCCCCCTCCCATCCTTCCCTATCTTCCTCCTTCTCCTCCTCCCATCTTCTTCCCCCTCCTCCCCTTCTCTCCATATTCCTTCCCCCCTCCTCCCCATCTTACTCCTCCTCCCTAACTTCCTTCCCCTTCCTCTTCCCATATTCCCCCTCCTCCCCCTCCTCCTAACTTCCTTCCCTCCTCCCCTTTTCCTCCCCATCTTCCTCCTCCTCCTCCTCCTCCTTCTGTTTTGGGAAAGAGAACGGTAACTGAACCACCCGATGAGCTCTGCAGCCAATGAAGCTCATCGGTGTCCCAAGCAGGGGACCCTGGTTCCTCTGACCAGGTCTCTTCATCAACACCCAAGTTATCAGGAAGACACCCCAAGGGCTTCCTCAGGGAGCCTAGAGTCCAGGTAGAAGGTGCTGGAGTATCCAAAAAGACGTTCTATTGGGTTGGGATGGGCCCAGGACCATGGGAAGATCTTTCCAAGCACCCTTGGGGGGCTCCTAGTATGTCCCATGAACTCCTCTCACACCCCCATGGGGCCCTCAGAGAAGGATTGAGAGCAGAGACACTTTGTAGTGCACCTGGGCCTCCCACATTGGCCCATGACCCCAGAGCCCAGCCATTTTTGCCCCCTGCTCTTTCACTCCCCGCTCCCTTTAGGTGACTTCACTTTGCTTCTCACTGGTCCTGGCTTCGTGTCCATCTTCCAAAGACCAAGAGATGTTTCCATCTTCCCTGTCCATTCCCTGGTGATTGGCCTCAGTTCTTCCAGACACAGGCCAGCAGCTGGGCTGGCGAGGTCTCTGGATCTGCTGATTCAAGGACAGCAGGGACAGGTGGATGGTGATGTTGGTGGGCAGGGGAGGTGTGTACGAGAACAAAAAGGTGGCCCACATGGCAGAAAGTGGCACAGAGTCACAGGGCACCTCGACCTTTCTCTTCTTTTGGGACATTGGATCTGTCTGGTCTGAGAACTAGGACCCCAGCCTTCCCAGAGCAAAGCTCCCTGGGTGAGAAGTCAGTGGCTAATGCCTCATCTTGTGTGGTTGTGGTGTTTGTGTATTTGTAGTGTATGTGTCTGTGTATATGCATGTGTACTTGTGTCTGTAGTCTCTGTGTGTGCCTCTGTTGTGTGTGTGTTTCTTTGGTTTGTGTATATATATATGTGTGTCTGTGTTTGCTGTCTGTGTGTGCATGTCTGAGGTATGTGTGTCTGTGTATATTTGAAGTGTGTATGTGTCTGTGTATCTATGTGTGTCTGTGGTTTTTGTGTGTATTTCTGTATTGCGTTTGTATATATGTGTGTGTGATTTCTGTGTATTTTGAGCTGTGTCTGTGATCTCTATATATGTATCTTTGAAGTACATGCGTGTCTGTATTTGTGTGTATGTGTGTCTGTGTCCTCTGTGTGTGCATAGTTAAGTTGTGTGTATGTGTCTATATAAAGGCTTGTGGTGCGTGTGTGTATATGTGTGTGCACTCAAACGTCAGTTTCTCAATGATAACATCCACGGACAACATATTGAAGAGTATAATCCATTTCATATCCCCTATATATCTTTCTCTTTGGTTTTTCTTCAAACTCCTTATCATGGATCAATATAACACATAGTCTGCTTAATTATTGTCTGTCTCTCTTGTCATTAAAATGTAAGCTTCACAAAGGAACTTGTATCTCCCATCTACTGCTGAATCCACTGACTATAAAGATGGCTGGCGTAACATTAGGGGATCAATGAATACTTGCTTTGAGAATTGTAAGGATGCTGGGGTGCCTGGCTGGCTCGGTTGGTGGACCGCGTGAATTTTCATCTTGGGGTTGTGGGTTCAAGCTCCATGTTGAGTGTAGAGATTACTTAAAAAAATAAAATCTTTAAAAAAAAGAATTGGGGCACCTCGGTGGCTTGGTTGGTCGAGCGTCTGACTTTGGCTCAGGTCATGATCTTGCAGTTCGTGGGTTCCAGCCCAGCGTCGTGCTCTGTGCTGACAGCTCCAGAGCCTGGTTCCGATTCTGTCTCCCTCTCTCTGCCCCTCCCCTGCTTTCTCTCTGTCTCTTTCTCTCAAAAATAAATAAACATTAAAAAAAAGAATTGTAAGAACATTTAGAATAAGTGAAATAAGATTGCTGGCTGTCTCCAATGAAAAAGTATGTATTCTTTTTTTTAAATTTTTTAATGTTTATTTTTGGGAGAGAGAGAGAGACACAGTGCAAGTTGGGGGGGGCAGAAAGAGAGGGAGACACAGAATCTGAAGCAGGCTCCAGGCTCCAAGCCATCAACACAGAGTCCAATGTGGGGCTCAAACTCTCAAACCGGGAGATCATGACCTGAGCCAAAGTCAACACTTAACCGTCTGAGCCACCCCGGTGCCCCAAAAAGTATGTATTCTTTAGAGCATACCCTTTTGGGGTTACCTGATTCTAGCATTTTATTGCCTTTGAACTATTTTAATTTAATTTAATTTAATTTAATTTAATTTAATTTAATTTTAATTAAAAAAAATTTTTAACATTTATTCATTTTTGAGAGGGATAGAGAGAGCATGAGAGAGAGAGAGAGTGAGAGCATGAGCAGGGGAGGGGCAGAGAGAGAGAGGGAGACACAGAATCCGAAGCAGGCTCCAGGCTCATGACCCATCAGCACAGATCGCGTCGTGGGGCTCGAACTCAAAAACCGTGAGATCATGACCTGAGCCGAAGTCCAACACTTAACCGACTGAGCCACCCAGACGCCCCAAAAAGTATGTATTCTTTAAAGCATACCCTTTCGGGGTTATCTGATTCTAGCATTTTATTGCCTTTGAACTATTTTATTTTAATTTAATTTAATCTTAATTTTAATTAAAAATTTTTTTAACATTTATTGATTTTTGAGAGAGAGAGAGCATGAGAAAGAGAGAGACAGCATGAGCAGAGGGAGAGGCAGAAAGAGAGAGGGAGACACAGAATCCGAAGCAGGCTCCAGGCTCATGACCCATCAGCACAGAGCCCGACATGGTGCTCGAACTCAAAAACCGTGGGATCATGACCTGAGCTGAAGTCGGACGCTTAACTGACTGAGCCACTCAGGTGCCCCAAATTTTATTTTATTTTTAATGTTTGTTTATTTTTGAGAGAGAGAGGCAGACAGCAAGCAGGGGAGGGGCAGAGAGGGAGACACAGAATCCAAAGTAAGCTCCAGGCTCAGCTGTCAGGACAGAGCCCGACACTGGGCTCCAACTCACGGGAGCCGTAAGTTGGATGCTTAACCAACTGAGCCACCAAGGCACCCCTCTCTGAACTATTTTAAATGCTATGATTTATAGATAACTAATAACAATGCAAATAGTTCTTGTCCACAGACATGCATATACATTCTGCCTGGCTGGGGTGGGGGTGGGGGACCTGAATCTTCCTACCAAGCAAGTTTTACATGCTTCACAAATTCATTTCAATATTCCTTTACCCCATATAAATTTGTGCATCTTTAATTTCTGCCCGGTCCCCTCGTTCATAATGAATTAAATAAAATGCTGTTCAGTGGGTATAAAGTTTCAATCATTCAAGGTGAAAAAGTTCTACACATAGTGACTACAGTTAACACTAATGTATACTTAAAGTTTTGTTAAGAGGTTAGATCTGATAGTGTGTGTGGGGTTTTTTTTGCCAAAATAAAAAAAATCTCTTTTTTTAAATTTAAATTTTAGTTAGTTAACACACAGTGCAATATGGGTTTCAGGCGTAGAATTTAGTGATTCATCACTTACATACAACACCTAGTGCTAAAAAAATCTTTAACACATGTTTATTTTATATCTATGTGAGGGTCATGATGTTGCCTTTAAAAATGTTATTCTTTGGGGTGCCTGGGTGGCTCAGTCGTTTGAGTGTCCAACTTCAGCTCAGGGCATGATCTCACAGTTCATGGGTTCAAGCCCCACATCAGGCTGCCTGCTGTCAGCCTGTCAGTGTGGGGCCCACTTCAGATCCTCTGTTCCCCTCTCTTCACCCCTCCCCCAGCTTGCACTTTCCCCAAAATAAATAAATATTTTTAAAAAATTTTTATTCTTTGATAGAATAAATAAATTAGTCTGTGCTTCTGTGCATGTGTTGGCTGTTGGCTTATGGTGTGCTATAGGCATTAGAAACTGGTCTCTGCCCGCCCTGAGCCAAGTAAGGTGGCCCATGTAACAGCTTGAGCTTATCTTAAAGGATTTTGCTATTTCCACTTGGGCAACTGGGAGCCAATGGAGGGTTAGAAGCTGGAAATGACACTTGGGCTTTTAGAATTCTCTCCGGCTTCTCTGTGAAGAACAGATTGGAGGTGGGCAGGAAGCAGGTGAGAAGATGAATTTCCTTGACTGTGTATTTCTGTTCCCAAGATAGAAAGTGAGTCCTTGGGAGCAAGAATGTGCATTTCTCACAAGCAATTGTAGACTTGGTTTGCACCCAGTAATGACAAATTCTATAGGAGGTGATAAATATGTGTCAAGTGGCAATATTTATATAAAGGTAAACACACAAGTGGTAGAATCTTGCATAAAGTATAGCTTCAATTTTGGTGAAGAAGATGACATATAAAATGACTTTCCTCTCCTTGCATCTACTCACTCACAACCATAGGGAATAGTTTGGGAGACCAGAAGTGACAGGTGAACAAAAGTTTATTCATTTGTGTGTGTTCAGGGGCAGAGAGAAATCAGCAAAGTGCCTCCTTATTGTGCAGAGGTGGGTGAGGGGTGGAGAGAAAGGTTGGGGAGACAATGATTACAGTGCCCCCATGTCTGGCCCCTCCTTTGGACTCCCATGTCCAGGACTTTACCTTATCCTAAGAGGCAAATAATCTCCAGTTCTTCTCATCTTTTCTTTTCTAGAAGTTTCCAACTCTGCCTGTGAAAACCTGAGTGTCCTGTAGAATGCTGGCTGTGTGGGTGAATAGTGGTGAACCCTGCTCTGGTGTTTGGGGGACTCAGATAAGGGGTTGCCTGGGTAGGAGCCTGATTGCCTGGTATAGTAGACCCTGGAGGGGCCACAGGGGAGGAAGCCAGCTCCCATGTGGGCACTCCTGAGCAGGGTGAGGACCAGAAAGAGGAACATATGAGGGGATTTGGGCAGGCATTAAGTTCCTGTTTCCAACCCTATCAACACCAGGCTGAGGACCCAGGCTTCCTGCTACTTCCCAGCTCTGGGGCTCAAGACATCCTGGGCTAGTAACTGTAAGAGTTGTCGGGGCAGTAGTTGAGGTGCGAGCCTTGGAGTGGTTGAGACCATGTAAGAGGGACAAGGAGGCTCCCAGACAGAAATGTGAGGAAACATGGAAAAAGGAAAAACCCACCCCAGACTGAAAGAGTGAAAACAATTTAAATGGAGAAAGAAAAAAAAAAAAAGCATCTCTGAAGTTATTCAGGCTTGGTAGGAAGACAGCTACAAAATTAAACAGAAACCTTATTTCTCCCAAGGTCTTACAACATGTCTAAATACCATAAGGACCTCCTCTTTGAGTGATTAATACTTTCTTGCCAGAAATTCCCAAGACTGGCTTTATTATTCCATCTAATTACTGGAGACACCCATGCCTAAACCTCACCTCAGGACAGCACCTAATCCCCGGTTGACACCTTTTTGGGACAAAGCGCCCGAGTCTGATGAGGGAAGCACACACTACGAGGTCCCAGACATACCTGACCAACATCATTGACCTAGGATGTCACCAGACCCTTCCCTGGGCTCCTCCCACTCTGCACTGGGGGCTGAAAAATGGCTCTCCGGGAGGGCGCTCTCCGTCCACCAGGAGACGCTGACGCCTGGAGAGCCCTAGGCAGGGGAGCTGGTGCTGTCCGTGGTGCTGAAACAGGGTCGCACTTTGAGCTCCGGTACCTCCCAGCTCAGCAGAAGGGCTTGACCCAGATGCTTATGTTCCACTTTAAGGCCAGGAGGTCAAGTGGGTGGAGTTGGATGGAGCCAGAGGAGCAGACAGTCAAGAGTGAGTGGTGCTGGCCTCTCTCTCCTTCATCTGCGACCTCTCCTGTTCACTCTCAGGCATTGTTGCTCCTGTGGATGACGTCTGTCTGCCCCATTTGGTTGAGCCTTCTTGCTAAGGCCCTCTGCTTACTGGCCTCTGTACTGCTCCTTTAATATAGCTTACTTCATCACACACACACACACACACACACACACACACACACACACCTTCTGAAAGTGAGGAGGCTAGTCTTCACATTTGACAAAGGAGAACTTAGCGTCAGGGTCAGAAGTATTAGACAGCGTGCTTGGATCTCTTTGTCCCTTTCTGTCCATCTGCCTCAGCGTTTCTAAGCAGGAGATATCTCAAGTCTGATGAGGAAGGTAAGCATTTTCTGGACACTTTTTTCCAGCTCTAACTGATTCCCCTTGTGGTGGTGGTCCTGCCTGATTGTCAGAAGAGCTCCCCTTCCACCCAGGAGAGAAATGAGCCTACCTGGCTGCCTCCTGTTTCTCAGTCAGGACTTGGGAAACAATGGGTCTGAGTGTCTTTCCTCTGATAGGTGGGGGTGGGTGGGTGGGGACTGAGATGTTCTGCCTCTGTGTTGTTCCCCTAGTCCTGGGGTCCCAAGCCAATTCACCTTGTACTCACAATGTTTCAGAATCCTCTTTTGGTTCTTGCACAACTTACAGGATTTTTAGTTGTGAGTGGAGGGAGGAATGATGGGTTGATGATAACTTGTCTGGGTTGGAAATCTAACCATTAACTTTTAATGTTTTCAACAGATGGTTGGCTCATGTCACCCAGCTTGACATTAACATAAACAGAAGTCTGACTCAGCTGTCCCTCCTGGATGTAAGGCAGAGAGAGTTAGGCCACAGACATTTTTTTTCACACCACACCAAAATCTTCCATTTGTTTTTAGGTGTTACTTTATGATTTTATGGCATTATGCTTTATCTTTGACATGGTTTCGGTGCTACTGGGGGGTTTGGGACTGTTTTATTCAAGATGATTTTTATTTTAAGTAAAATATTTATTTTTTTTAGGAGGAAGATTAAAACTTATTTTAGGAGGAAGATTAAAACCATCTCAACCCTGACATCTATTTTTTTAAAGTTTATTTTGAGGATAAGAAGGTGCCAAATAGATGATGACCTAGTGATGGGTCTTCCTGGAGGAGAAATGTGGATGCAAGAAGATGGTGAGGAATGCGCAAGCATGGGAACACTTAGAGAATGATATGAAGGATCGCTGAGCTAGGATATGGAGATGCACAAATAGACTGGGAAAGATTAAAAACAACCTGGAATTGGGGCACCTGGGTGGCTCAGTCGGTTAAACGTCCGACTTCGGCTCAGGTCATGATCTCATGGTTTGTGAGTTCAAGCCCCGCATTGGGCTCTCTGCTGACAGCTCAGAGCCTGGAGCCTGCTTCGGATTCTGTGTCTCCTTCTCTCTCTGCCTCTCCCCTGCTCAGGCTCTGTCTCTGTATAGGACTCTGTCAAAAATAAATAAAAGTTAAAAAAAAACCAACCTGTAATAGAGGTCAAAAAACTATAGCTAGTGGGCTGCCTACTTTTGTACATAAAATTTTGTTGGAACACATCCACTTTAATTCATTTCTAGCATGTCTATGGCTGCATTTGCACTATAAACACAGAGTTGGATAGTTGCTATAGAGACCATACAGCTTGCAAAGCCTAAAATATATGCTCTCTGCCCCTCTGAAAAAAAAAAATTCCTGCCCCCTGATCTGGAAAGTCAAATTAGAGGCTTGTAAATTAGTCTTTGGGGCTGAGGAGATGGAGAGGTATTTTGACTGTGGTCAGCCCTGATTTTTAGGAGGTTCTGTAAATGTTAATATGTGATTTTGCCTCTACCAGGACTAGTAGGAAGCAGGCAGGGTGGAAAGGGAGGACTCAGAAGGGGAGAGGGATGATGCTGGAGGCCAAGTCAGGGAAGAGATCCATGGGGAGGGTTTTCTTCGTCTGATAAATATTCAGTAATATTTACCATTAAGTACTATGTATGCATATAGAGTTTATTTTTTCCAGCTTTATTAAGATATAATTGACACACAACATTGTGTAATTTTATTTATTTATTTTTTTAATGTTTACTTATTTTTGAGAGAGACAGTGCAAGCCATGGAGGGGCAGACACACACACACACACACACACACACACACACACACATACACACACACACAATCCGAAACAGTCCCGATCCGAAACAGGCTCCAGGCTCTGAGCTGTCAGCACAGAGCCCGATGTGGGGCTCAAATTCATGATCTGTGAGATCATGACCTGAGCCGAAGTCAGACGCTTAACCGACTGAGCCACCCAGGTGCCCCTACATTGTGTAAATTTAAAGTGTACAATGTAATGATTTGATATATGTGTACATTGCAAAATGATTGCCACATGGGAGGGTTTCGAATACAGAGTGAGGCTGACTCATTGCTGATGTGGTGTCCGGGACAGAACATATCCAGCCTCTAAGTGAAATGTCACTGACACCTTTCTGTCCAAGGGGGAAAGAACCAATGTGCACCAAAGTCTCACAACGCAGCAGGATTTGTGCTGTGTGTTTTCCATATGCACTTTAATCCTCATGGAAGCCCTTACATCCATTTTGTAAAGCAGAAAACCGAGACATGGAGGAGTAAGGTGGCTTGCCTGACATCATAGTGCTAATAAATGAAAGAGCCTTGAATCCATGCCAGGCCTCTCTGATTGCAAAGCCTTAGTTCCAATACAGCAAGAAACTCACATATAGTAGTTTATAAGTCCATTGCCTATGGGGATGTTAAGTCTCCAAGAACCAGCCTTTGGCTCCCCCTTCCTAGAGGATATGGACGCTCCCTCTGAGGCTGTTTGCTCCAGGTGGTTCGTCACTTTGTATTGACCTCTGAATATTCTGTGCAGGTGTTCTCCTTCATCTTGTGAAAGCTGATGGAGGCATAATGCAGCTCCTCCTCCATTTCCAAGGTGGGGGGCACCCCTGCAGAGCTTGTGGGCTCAGCAGGGAGTTCTGGCTCAGACTCCTGCTGGTAACCCTGTGTGGAGAGCAAAGAAGGGCTCAGAGCAGGGCTCTTGGGGTGGGGGGGGGTAAGGTGAGAAGGCAGAGAGGGTCCATGAAGTGAATTTGATTCGATAGGACATTGCTCTTTCTTCCACTCTTTTATCAAACATTTCTTTTTTAGCAAATATAACACTATTGATTGCTTTCAAATTTTACTGAGCACTCACTCAGACCTATGCGGAAAATAGTTTACATAGAGAGAAACTAATTGTCAGAGAGGTTAGGTGCTACCCAAGGCCACACATCTGTTGATCATGAACTCAACCCTGGTCACTCTGGCACGGGACACGCAGGAGGGTGTTTATGAAAAGTTGACTTTTCTTCTGGGCATGTCTCCTTTGTTCTCACACTGTTACCTACATCCACAACACTTCTGACACCAGATTTGTGGGGTTTTCCCCACAGCAAGCAATTCTCCAACACCAGCTGAGTGGCCTGCAGTTCACTTCAATTCTGACACTCCCTACCCAGAGATAATGCCGGATCCCACACATTAAGGGCTCAGTCTTACAAGGATAACCTCACCCCCAATTCACCTGCCAATAGGAAGTCGAGGTTGTAACCCGTGCTTCTGACCAACTAGCTATAAATTCGTGGTTGCCATAACACCTATCTCAGGTTTCATTAATTTGCTAGAGTGGCTCATAGAACTCAGGAAAGCAGTTTGATGTTTACCAGCTTATTACAAAAGGATGTGATAAAAGACACAGGTGAACATCCAAATGGAAGAGGTGCCTAGGGTGAGGTGGGGGGGGGGTGGGGAGTGGCAGGAGCTTCCACACCCTCTCCAGATGTACTCCTAGCATCTCCGTGTTGGAAGATTCCAACTTGGAAGTTCCTTGAACTCCATACTTTTGGGATGTTAATGGAGACTTCATCATATACACATGATGGATCACAAATTTCATTTCTAGCATCTCGCCCCTCTCTGGATAATGGGGAGTGGGGATGAAAATACTGAGCTTCTAAGCATGCCTTGGTCTTTCTTGTGATCTGCTCATCCAGAAGCCCACCCAGAGTCACCTTGTTAGAACAAAAGATGCTCCTATCACCCAGAAGGTTCCAAGGGATGTAGAAGTATGACCATTTTCTGTTGCAGATTAATTTCTCAAGATGTATGGCAACATTTCTCAAGAGCATTTGCACTTCCTCTCCTCCCATTTTCTCTTGAACTCATTCCAATCAAGAAAACTTCCTCCACTGGGCAACCATATCTGCTTTTCTCAAGATTAACTGTGACACCATGTGCTAAATTTAAATGGTCATTTCTCAGAACTGATCTTACTGGGATTACTACCATTTGAAACAAATAAGCGTTCTCTTCTCCTTGAAACTTCATCTCCCTTTGGCTACCAGGACCCAAATCTACACTCTTTTTGTCATTTCTCTTTTTTTCTCAGTGGTCTTCTTGTTGTTTTCACCTTGTATCCCTGTCTCTCCCGGGGCTCTGTCTGTGGACCTCTTCTCTTCCTTGTGGCTTCATCCCCTATCAGACCTTGGTGTGTATGCTCCCCAAATCTCTGTGCCTCCTACCTGGACCCCTCTCCTGAGCTCCAGACCCTTGCCATCTAACTTGTCTTCTTCATTTGGACATCTCAGAGGCACCTGAAGCTTATAGTAACCAAAATAAAGTTTGAACCTCCCTGAGAAATATACTCCTGCAGAGATGGCAATTTCAGGAATTGGTGGTTCAATTATTTATGTTGCTCAAGGCAACCACATCGGAGTCATCTTTGGTATCTATGGACATGTATGGGCATCTATGGGTATTTATGACATCTATTCACATGTCTGGACATGCATGGACACCTGTGGATATTTAGTGGATCTGTGGAGTCATTTTTGGCATTTATCACATCCATGTGGTGGAGGCAGTGAACTATCTCTGCTCACATCACACACATACTCTACCATTCCATTAGCAAATCCTGATTCATCATTGTTACCCATCGGACTATGTCTTATGGACTGAATTGTGTCTCCTTGGATTTATATGTTGAAGCTCTAACACCCAGTGCGCTATATTTGGGGATGGGGCTTTAAAAAAAGTAATTAGGTTTAAGTGAGGTCATTAAGATAGGGCCCAAAATGACTTACGTCCTCATAAGAAGAAGAGACCCTGGAGATGTGTGTGCATAGAGAAAAGGCCACGTGAGGACATAGAGAGAAGGTAGTAATCTGCAAGCCAAGGGGAGAGTTTTCAGGAGAAACTAACCCTGCTATCACCTTGATCTTGGACTTCCAGCATAACAAAATATATGTTTCTGTAGTTTAAGACACTCAGTCTACAGTATCTTGTTATGGGAGCCTACATTATCTCTTGCCTGGATTACTTGAGTTTCTTCCTTATTTGGTGTCCTCTTTTCCTAGCCTGATATAGGTATTCTCAGAACAGCAGACAGAGCGATCCCATTAAAATGAGCATCAGTTCATGTCTGTGAAATAATAAAAGATAAATATGTATCAGAAGACAGAGAGAGAGAGAGAGAGAGAGAGAGAGAGAGAGAGAGATCTACCCTTGGTTCCTGCACAGATTTCCTAAGACCCTTTAAAATTTCCTAAGTGATAAGAGTGCTAGGAGCATCTTCTGGTCTAATGTTTGGTCTTTGACCCTGGTTCTTGACACAGAGTTCCTAAATCCCTTGGGATTTCCTGGACAACAGCAGTGTCTTTTGTTCTAATGATGCAAATCTTGGTTGGCTCCTGGATGGAGGCTGGTCACAGAAATACAAAGCTGCGGTTAGAAGCTTGGAACTTCCAGCCCCATGTCCTCATCCCCCAGGAAGGGGAGAGGGGTGGGAAATAGAGGTAATGATCAATCATGTCTATGTCCATAAAAATCCCAATAGTATGGGGGTGGCGGTTAGGGAGCTTCTGGGTTGGTGAATATGTGGAGGGTGGCATACCTGGAAATAACTTGGGAGCTCCACACATCTCTTCTATCTGGATGGTCATCTGTATCCTTCATCATATACTTTTATAATAAACTGGTACACAGTAAACAAAATGCTTTCCTGAGTTCTGTGGGCCTCTCTGACAAAGTAATTGAAACTGAGGAAGGGGGTCGTGGGAACACCCGATTTATGGCCAGTTCGTTAGAAGCACAAGTGACAACTTGAACTTGTGGTTGGTGTCTTAAGGGCGGTGGGGCTGTCATATGGGCTGAGCCCTTATCTGTGGGATGTGATGCTAGCTCCAGATAGATAGTGTCAGAATTGAGTTGAGTTGTACAGTAGGACATCCGGATGGTGTCAGAGAGAATTATCTGGTGTGGTGAAAACCACACACACATTTAGAGACCAAAAGAGTAAGAAGTTAGGTATTTTGGATGAGTAGTAGTTCTGTGTGGTTTTCCTTTACGTTATCACCCTTCTCAAAATACAAAGATAATTATGGTGAACTGCAGGGCCTTGTAATATCTGCAGCCTCCATGCCTCTCTCCATCTTCATTTCCTACCCATCATTACCCACTGCCCCCCTCCCACACAGCTCTGTTCAAACACACTGTCCAACTTGCTGTTTTCCCCACACACCAGGCATGCCCCAACCTCAGGACCCCCAAACCTTGTTTAGAGCCATAGTGATTCTCTCAGGGTTCACGCTGTGCTCCCTCACTTCCTGTGGGTGTCTTCTCAAAGACTCCAGTGCCAGGACTGACACCTCTCATTCTTCCATCTAATGCCCCTCCATAGCACTATTTCCTGACAATTTCTTGCATATTTTCACTACCTATATGTCCACTGTTTTCTCCACACACACACCCCTCAATAAATGTAAGTCCTTGACAGCAGGGACATTTTATATTTGTAACATACGTACTTGTAAAAACAGAGATATTTCCCAAGTATGCAGAACAATCGACAAGTGGAAGATATTTGCAAAAGGAATGAATGAAGGCAAGGTGATTGCAGATCATGTACTCAGAAACCTCAGTGGTGTCCACCTTAGAGTTTTAAATGAATAAATGAAAATTAGAGCTTGGAGATGAGCAGGACTAGGGCAGATTGACACAGACACATGAGAAGGTGAGCACAGCGGAGGAATGATTCTGAGATGCAAAACGCTCACTATGCTTGAGGCGAGTGAGCAGGCTGGTGTCGGAGAGACAGAAGCATTGAAGGGGACCTTGGGTTTCCTGCCCCAAATCTCACACCAAGTTGTGTGGGCACCCGACTTGCAGCAGTGTGGAGAAGCAGTGCTTTTCAAACTTGGTCATGTGGGACAAGGGTTCTGCCTGGAGGTGATGCTAACGTGCCAGGGAGGAGAAGCGGGGAGGGCTGCAGCAGGGTAGGGACTAAGAGGGGAGCTCAGCTCAAAGGGAGTGGATGCATTATGCTGTACTGAGGAGAAGCACAGGACTGCACACCCTGCAGCACATTGGTGTGAGAAGTGCAGGGCTGGGGTGGGACAGGGTTGGGTCGCTGGCAGGGTATTAGGGACACAAGTGCCATCAGGGAGGTGGGTGATCAGCAGGAAGAGTATGTTTAGGAGCGTATTAACCATATGTTTGTGATGCTTTGGCATCTGGGGCCTTGCTAATCCTAGAGGAACTGCCCCTGCCAGGACTAGCCAATCTCTAGAGATGTTAAAGGACTTGCCTTGCAAGCATCTCTTTCATATGCAAACCAATCCATCCAAATCTCACACCCAAACCCTCCTTTATCCAGCTCTTACATTCTGGGTCACTATTCTTCTGCCTAATCACCCCAGGGCCAAGTACCAAGCAACTAGGGACGGCCCCAACACCCCGGAGCTTGCTGAAATGATTCAAACTAGCCAATCTTAAACTTACTTACCCCTTCTCAGCATGCCTTTCCTGTGGAAACTCCAATAAAGGCTCCCATCTGTGTCTCTCTATGCCCCCTCTGCCTCTTGGCTGACCTCAACCCTGTCCGTATGGTCTTGTATGTGATCATGTGTCCTTCTTCCTGGGAACTTGAGTAACAGAGTGCCTTTTCAGAGGCAATCACCCCTTGATCTGTTGGCCTCAGACACTGAATAATAATAAAACCTACATTTTCAACTAAGCAGGAAGGTGATGAGCTCATTTCTGGATGTGCTGAATGGAGCATGGCTGTGCGCCACCCCAGGAGATGCAGAGGAGAATCTGCACACCAGGATGCCCACATCACTCACCAGGGGAGCTGGCCCTACAACTGAGTGGATGTCGTCCACGCCCGCTGCTCTCCAGGATGCTGTCTTCCTACAGGTCTTCACTCTGATGAGAGAACCAGGGTCTCTGACATAGGGTCACTCTCTTGAGGCTGGAGTGAGCTACTATGGCAGGTCAACGGTGGAGTGAGCCCAGAAGCCTTCATATCAAGACTTTGTAACAAGGTGCCCCGGCTCTGGGACTTCTGGGACCAAGGCTGGGAACACACTCATGCTTGGCCCAGTGGTATCAGCTGGATTCTTACCATGACTGCACCTTTCGCCCTTGCTGTAGGGCTTCACAACCCCTGCAGGTCCCGCTTCTTCCCCTCTAGCCCACATCAACACAGCTCACCCAAAGAAGATGAGGCAGAGGCAGAGAGCAAGCAGCGTGGTGACACCAGCTCCCCAAATGGCACCTTTAATCACTCCTGCCCTGGTTTCCAGGTTCCCTGTAGACAGAGGCACTTGGGGTCAACTCCAATCTTGACAAGCAAGACACTTGGAGTCAACTCCAATCTTGACAACTCCAGCATACTGAGAGGGGTACTCGTCCCCTCCCATCCAGGGTTCAGCCCTGAGGGTCTCCCACCCACTGTAGGACCTCAGCCTCCACCAGAAGGACATGGTTTGTGTGACATCATCTAGCCCTCACACTCCTGTTCAGCTACTACCATTTTTTCTAGGACCCAGGTTCTTCTCTGCAGCAGATCCCAGATCTGTCTGCAGCAGGACCGTGGGGCTCTGGGCCCCGTGGGTGTGCCAGAGAGAGAGAGACGTATGCACACAGCATATATCTCTGTGGGATGTGGAAAGATCTTGTCCTTCCTTCTCTCCAGGGAAGCTGTTTGAATCTCCTCTCCTGGCCTCCACTGACCCTGTCTCAGGGCCAAAGGTGGTCTCTTATGCTTCCAGAAGTGGGTGGAAGCAGCCAAGTATATATACTGTGAGCCCAACACACCCAGGGTGAGGGATGTGTCTCTGTCAACCATTTGGTGGGCACTGAAAGAGTCCAAAAGGAGCTCACTGTCCAGGTGGGAACCAGATGTCACTGCCAATGGGAATAGAACAGTGAGGGAAAGGCTGGGCTCAGAGAGAGGTCAAGGTGAGAGCTGAGGATTCACAGTCAAAAAATGTCCCGGAGGGGCGCCTGGGTGGCTCAGTCGGTTAAGCCTCCGACTTCAGCTCAGGTCACGATCTCACGGTCCGTGAGTTCGAGCCCCGCATCAGGCTCTGGGCCGATGGCTCAGAGCCTGGAGCCTGCTTCTGATTCTGTGTCTCCCTCTCTCTCTGCCCCTCCCCCGTTCATGCTCTGTCTCTCTCTGTCTCAAAAATAAATAAACGTTAAAAAAAATTAAAAAAAAATGTCCCTGAGACATTTGGGGACAGTGAAACTACTCTGCACGATAACACTAGATGGATACATGTCATTATAAATTGTCCAACCCATAGAATGCACAACACCAAGAATGAACCCTAATGTCAACTATGGACTTTTGGTGATAAAAGCAATTACATGTAGGTTTGATTGTGACAAAAGTATTCTCTGGTGGGGGACACAGATAGTGGAGAGACTATGCATACAAAAGCAGGGGCTTGGGGGAAATCTCTCTACCTTCAGCTCAATTTTGTTATGAACCTAAAACTCCCCCCCTCTAAAAATAAAGTCTCCTAAAAATGCCCCAAGGCCTTCAATGACTGGAGGAAGATAAAGAGTATACTCAAGATGGTGGGGAGAAAATAGCAGGTCACCCTGGCAAGACCAGAGTGGGAGGGGATGAGAGAGGAGGGCTGAGGGGGTTTCTCATGTCTAACTACAGCCCACCACACATCTACCCACTGACTCTGAAAGTCCCACTCTGAAAGAAACTGCTAGTCAGTGCTCCATGGACAGGAGGCTTCTTCCCACCTTTGTCATCCACTAGGCAGACATCAGCTGTCGAGTTCTGTGTGGCACCTAGGATGGGAGGACAGGATTTCCCTCTTTAGTGAGGAAGGGTGATGTGAGATGCATGTGGACATCCTCCCACCCCCAGAAGCCACAGAAACACAGGAGGGACAGGACTTGAGTCATTCGAGGTCCCCTCCTCAGCCAGGCCTCCAGGACTAAAGCATCAGCATCCAGAACCTGGACTTCATGCCCCTCACCCCCTCAGGCACTCAGGTCATCCTGTCCCTACACTCACAGGTGACATTGAGCTGGATGGTCCTTTCCACCATCACACCAGCTGCAGGGAACTTCACCTGACAGGTGAGGTTGGTACCATGGTCCTGGGGCCGTGGGGTGAGGGTGAGCACTGAGGAGAGGTGGGTCCTGGGGCCCAGGGAGGTGAGGGCCGCTGACATCCAGGAGAAGATGGGGGGCGTGCCCCGCTCACAGGCCCAGGGCACAGAGCAGGTCAGGTTCCTGGGGTGTCCACACTCCAAGGTCTCAGGGATGAGGATGTCAGGTGTGTGGGTGAGGGCTGGTGAGGAGAGGGGGAGACACAGGGATCAGAAAGAGGGTCTGAGGTGACACCCTAAAAGAAGCCTCAGGCTTCGGTCAAGGTTGTCCCGGGACCCCTATCCTTCCCCTGTGGCCTCCCCTGCAGTGTGCTCCTTACCTGTCACATGCACAGAGAGCTGATTCTGTCTGTAACTATATCTTATATTAATCCCTGTCTCCACCCTAAAGACGTACGTCCCTGAGTCCCTTCTCTGTGCATCTCTGATGTCCAGGGAGCAGTCGCGGTCCCGAGGGTCTCCAAGGAGGCGGAATCGGCCCTGGGTCTCCTTCTGTACTTTTCGATCTGGGTTGTTTGTGGCCACTGGAGCATCCAAATATATGTGGGCCCTTTCCCGGAACCAGTAGCCATGAACAGGGCTAGTCAAGTAGCTCATGGGGTTGGAGAATTTGCAAGGCACGTATACACACAGGCCCTCCTGCACTGTCAGTGACTCCTGCACTTGCAGCCAGTATCTCTCATCCTGAGCCTGGGACCCTGTGGAGAAGGCAGGGTCAGCGGCAGTCCCCAGCTTCCCTCTCCCCTCAGCCCACTCACCTGCCCATAGCAGGAGCAGCAGCAGCGGTGGCAGCAGCATCTAGAGACAGAGGGTGTCTGGGCTTCCTGTGGGTGAAGGAGAAGGGAAGGCAGAGGGAGGGAAGCTGAGGAGGACCCACGGGAAGCTGGGGAGGAGCATGAGGTCTCACGATTTCACAAAAGGGGAACTGCCGCTGCGGAGCTCACCCCCTCTCTGCATAGAGCCTGTGACCCCCGCACTCCCAGTCCAAGACCCTGGAGACCCACCCAGGGAGGAGAGACCAAGAACAGACCCTGTATCCTGCCCCCCATCTCCACTCTTCCCTCCACCACGGGAGCCTGGACCAGGACCTCTGAGAGCATATGAGACATGGGACACAGTGAGTCTCCTAAGATCCTCCCATCTGAGGTGCTTGTCTGAGCAGCATGGTCTACACCAAGGAGCTAATCAACTCCTGTCTACAGCTGGAGGGTCACAGCCTTGTCTGGACTGAGTGGTCAGTCCTGCAAGGTGGAGGATTCTTTAGGTGTGTGAGCATCTGGGGCATAAGAAAAGACGGGGGCCACGGTGAGGTGAAGGCAGGATTCCTTCATGGATTCACTGACTGATTCTCCAAATACTTGGTGAACATCTGCGTTGGGGGACCTGAAGACAAGACACATGGGGCTGACCTGGTCCATCCTGCAACAGGGACCCCACCCAAGGTGCCACTTCCTCTGCAAATACACTGTGCTTTCACTTTGTCCCTGTTAGGTTCACAGCTGCAGGCATGTGTGACTTTGCAATGTCTCTGCTGGCCTACTGCTGGTTATTTTCTAAATATTCAAGGATGGGTCCATTTTTTTTTTTTTGCTTCTGTTATGCTGATTCATGAAGTTTCAGTGGCATCTCCAAATGGAAAACCATGTAGCGTCTTCATGTCAAACAAAAGGGAGAACACAAGTTCATGAGCCAGTGGACACTCTTTTCCATGAATGTTGTCTATACAGTCATTTGTGGACTGAAGCAATATGTTTGGTTGTTCATCATACAGATTAACATTTCCCGTCAGGTAAAAAATCTGATTCTCAAGGTGAAATTGGCTCAAAACACATAGTATTCCAGAAAACATGAGTGGAATGAATGAATATACGGCTGCAATTAAAATTTTAGGTTCTGCTCATGTATTTTTCCATCTCACTCTGTGGAGTATACATCTGGCAAATCCTTGATGTCTCTATTTACAATATGCATATATAATAGCATTTGCCGTCAACCATTTGTAAAATCTTCAAAACACAATAGTATCTGAATAAATGTTCCATAAACATTACTACCATAGACACACTTTTGCACCTTATCTGATAAGTGAGGAATTGAGTCTCCAATAAGTGAAATCATACCTTATTCTGGATTATTAAAAACGTACGATTGTGGCACATAATGGAGAAGCCAATGCAGTTGGTTTTACAGTAAAGAAAGTTATACCATTTTCATGGACTGGGAGGATCTGTGAGTTCTCATTATGTTTCTTTAATGAACTTTGTACTTTTTATAAGACAGAATATAACTACTTGAAGTGTGCCTTTCTATGAATCCTGACAAATGTATACCTCCACAATCCGGACGTGAACGTAACCACCATCTCAGCTGGGTTTCTGGCACCTCTGTGCAGCTCATCAAGCCATCTCCAGCCCCAGGTAACCATTGATCTGTTCCCTGCATGGTGAATTAATTTTGCCAATTTGAGAATTTCCTAGAAATGTACACTTTGTGTCTTCTGTATTCTCTCACTCAGCACAATAATTTTGAAATTGATCCAAGTCATATTTATAGTTTATAATGCATTTATT
This sequence comes from Panthera uncia, assembly GCF_023721935.1. NCBI lineage: Eukaryota > Metazoa > Chordata > Mammalia > Carnivora > Felidae > Panthera > Panthera uncia. The sequence goes on from NW_026057588.1 coordinate 6,555,333, forward strand.
ACTATGTATTATGCCATTCATGGGTATATTGTAATCTTTTATTTATTCACCTATTGATAGACATTTGAGATTTTCAAGTTTGGGCTATGAATAGGAAGGTGAAACCTTTTTATGGACATGTTTATACTATATATATATAGCATATATATAGTATAAAAACTATATATATAGTTTATAGATATATAGTTTATGTATATAGTTTGTATATATATAGTTTATATATAGTATAAAAACTATACTATAGTATATAAACTATACTATAGTATATAAACTATACGATACTATAGTATATAAACAAGTTTGGGCTATAAATAGGAAGGTGAAACCTTTTTATGGACATGTTTATATACTATATAAACTATATATATGTATATATACACATATATATGTATATATACATATATACACATATATATGTGTATATATACATATATACACATATATATGTATATATACATATATATATAAAACACATATATATGTATATATACATATATACACATATATACATATATATATATATAAAACACTCCCATGAGTATATAAAAGAAGGATATTTGTGAGACTGACATAACAATGTGTGTCAACTATACTTCAATAACAAAATAGACATAAAAACTGCTAAAAGAGAAAAAAGAGTCCCTCCCCAAAAGTGTCATTATTAGGTCAAAGAGTAACTGCGTGTCTCACACTAGCAGGAATTGCTACACTACTCTCCATAATGGTTTTAACCTTTACTACTCCTATCCACAATATTTCAGAATTCTGGTACCTCCACACTCGTGTTAATATTTGGTATTATCAGCCTTTTAAAAATTTTAGCAATTTTGCAGAAGTTTAGTGGTATCTTGTGTTTTTTAATTCTTTTTTTGTTTATTTTTAAGAGAGAGAGTGTGTGCGCACGGGGAAAGGGCAGAGAGAAAAAGAGAGAGACAATCTCAAGCAGGCTCTACCAGGTTGGCGAAGAGCCTGATGTGGGCCTCGAACTCAGTAACTGTGAGATCATGACCTGAGTCGAAATCGAGAGTTGAACACTTAACCGACTGGCTACCCAGGGGCCTCTTTAATTCTCAATGCATTTTAATTTTAGACATAGTGAGATTCACCTGTTAACATGTACAATTCTGTGAAATTTGACTGATATATAGAATTATGTAATCATAACCACAGTCAAGGTACTGAAGAGTGCCATTCCCCAAGATCTTCTTTCCTCCTGTCGCTTGGTGGCCGTGTCCTCCCTCCTCCCACAACCTCTGCAAAAATGCTGGTCTGTTCTCCATCCCTCTTATTTTGCTGTTTACAGAATGCCATAGAAACGGAATCATGCAAGAGTCTGGCTTCATTCATTTGGCCTAATGCATTAGAAGGTCCTCCATATTGTTGAGTATGTATGCTAATAATTTGTACAATCTTGTATACACTAACCCCCAGGAGACCATTGGGATTGTTTCCTGTTCTGGGGTGACTATGAATAAAATAACTGTCAACATTCACATGCAGGTTTTGTGGGAACGTGTTTTTGTTTCTCCTGGGTAAATATTAGGCATTAGGTCCTCAGTCCCACATTTGGTGTAGGTTTGACTGAGACACGATTGCTAAACTGTTCTCCACAGTGGCTGTACCATTTGGTGTTTCCACCAGCAATGTGTGTGGTAGGTCCTGGTTGCTCCACACTCTTTCGTATTGGATATTACCAGGATTTTTCTCTTATTTTCGTTTGGATTCTTTAGCCTTTGTAAGAGGAGTGCACTGGTATCTCATCCTGGTTCTAATCTGTGATTTCCTAAGGACAGGTGATGCTGGGCATGTTTTCATGTGCTCATTCTCTATCCATTTTCCTTCTTTGGTGACGTGGTTGATTGAATCGTTGGCTGCTTTGTTTTTACTGAAGCAAAATATGCATAACAGAACCTCTACCCTTTTAACCATTTTAATTGTTTAGGTCAAGGGCATTGTAGGGCGACCACCACCACCACTATCCATCTCTACAACCTTTTTCATCATCCCAATGTGACATTTTGTGCCTGTTAAATTAATAAGCTTCCATTCCCCCACCCATCTCCTGACTTTCACAGCCCTCATTGTATTTTCTGTCTGTAAACTTGAGCTCTCTAGATACTTGGGGTAATGGAATCATAAAGTATTTGTCCTTTTGTGACTGGCTTATTTCACTCACAGTAACGTCCTCAATCCACATTGTAGAATGTGTCAAACGTTCATTCTTTTTAAGACTGTGTAATATTCCACCTTTTGTTTTTGTGTTTATCTGTTGTTAGACCCTTGGGTTGTTTCTGCCGTTTTCACTGTCATGAATCATGCTGCTATGAACATGGATGTAGAAATATCTATTCAAGTTCCTGATTTTGAGCTTTTGTGTATATACTCAGACATGAGGTTCCTATCTCCTATGGTAATTCAATTTTTTTTTTAATTTTTTTTTCAACGTTTTTTATTTATTTTTGGGACAGAGAGAGACAGAGCATGAACGGGGGAGGGGCAGAGAGAGAGGGAGACACAGAATCGGAAACAGGCTCCAGGCTCCGAGCCATCAGCCCAGAGCCTGACGCGGGGCTCGAACTCACGGACCGCGAGATCGTGACCTGGCTGAAGTCGGACGCTTAACCGACTGCGCCACCCAGGCGCCCCATCAATTTTTAATTTTTAAAAAAAAATTTTTTTAACGTTTATTTATTTTTGAGACAGAGAGAGACAGAGCATGAACGGGGGAGGGGCAGAGAGAGAGGGAGACACAGAATCAGAAGCAGGCTCCAGGCTCTGAACCATCAGCCCAGAGCCCGACGCAGGGCTCGAACTCATGGACCACGAGATCGTGACCTGAGCTGAAGTCGGACGCTTAACCGACTGAGCCATCCAGGCGCCCCTCAATTTTTAATATTTTGAGGAACTGCCATACTGAATTCCACAGCCAATGCACCTTTACAATCTCAAGAGCAAAACACAGGACTTCCACATTCTCTGCATCCTTGTCAACACTTGTGATTTCCTGGGTTTTGTTTTGCGTTGTTTTTCATGATACCATCACTGTGTGGTTGCAATCTGCATTTGGCTGATATTAGATTTTGACCATCTTTTCATGCACTTAGTGGTCATTTGTATACTTTGTGAAAAAAATCTATTCAAATCCTTTGTCAATTTGTAAACAGGGTTGTTTCGTTTCTCTCTATTTTTTACACAGTTAGGTTTCGTTTGTTTACTCATTGTTTGGTTTTGAGGGTCCTTGGTATATACTGGATACAACTCATTCATCAGATATATGTTTATAGGTATTTTCTCTCTGTCCGTCACTTCTCTTTTAGCTCTGTTAAGAGTGGCTTTTACAGAACAGCAGGTGCCTGGTCCCCAAGATGTGTGCCATGCCTGTGGTGACCCACTAGTGTATCAGGTCATGGAGGAACAAAGTAAAGGAAGTCTGGGGACCAATGGAGGCATTTAGGGGTGCAAAAATCACTTGACCAGTGCTGTGGACTGAACAATGTCCCCAAACTCACCTCTGTCTTAATCCCTGAAACCTGTAGATGTTACCTTACAAGGAAACAGGGTCTTTGCAGATGTGATGAAGTTAGAGATATGGACTTGGAGATCATCCTAGATTATCTAGGTTGGGCCCTAAACCTATCACAGTGTCCTTCTAAAGGGGAAGCAGAGGGTGACCTGCTATACACAGAGTAGCATGAGGCGACATGACCAGAGAAACCCTGAGTGGAACAGTGACACCACAGATTAAGGAAGCCAGCAGCCACCATCACCCAGAAGAAGCAGGAGGAGTCTCTCCTTGAGCCTCAGGAGGGTGTGGAGCCCAACCAGTCCTGATTTCTGTTCAGCAAAACTGAATTGGGATTCTGGCGTTCAGAATACAGTACCCCAAGTTGTGTCCCTTGGGCATAATGACCCTTTCAGACTGAAAGAATTTTAAAAATGGCAGTTGAGGAAGGACTTTGTGACCTTCCCCTGCAGTGGGTCTCACTGAGAGGTGCCCTCCCTCTACCCGGAGGAAAGGAGCATCACATCTCTGAAGACAGATGGACAAAAGCCAGACGAAAAGATGGCCTTGCCAAGCCCTCTGTTACTACCCACAGCTCAAACTCTGTTCTTCTGGGTGTGGCCCTGAGTTTCCACTCTTCATCAGATCTATCTTTAAAAAACCACTGAGATTTAACCATTTATTTGGGTCTTCATTTCCTTATGAGGGATACATAAATCTCATATTAAATACACTTTCATGCTTTCCTGTCCTTCACCTGTCCTGTGTTACAGGTCCCAGGGGAGAACTTAGCAGGGCAGAGGGAAGAAATGTGCTTCATTCCTTACACAGCTTTCTGGCCTCCTTGTGAGGGATTGATTACATTTCCTTTGTTTTAAGACACTGAGAGTGTGTCCTTTGTGACAACGGCCCTCAGAAGCTGATACAGGAGGGAAGTCGGAGATGCCCTCTCCAGGAGCAATGCAGAGAAACACAGAGAGCAACCCTCCCTCTCCAGACCCTTCTTGTCTCTCTCTTTTTCCCCCACACACCACACCCATTATCTCGGAGAAAAATCCTGTTTGTTTTATCCTCATAATGTGTCCAAAATAAATGCCCACTCTCTTTGGTTTGAGCCAACATCACTTCCTGTCTGCAGTAGGCATCATTTCCCTTCCCCATCTCTGTTGTGCTGTCATGGACCCATTCAGGCCAGTCCTGAGCAGAGCAGCCACAGGGATCCTATTAAAAGGAAAGTTCTATCATATCTCTGCTCTCCTCAAAGGCTTCAGATTGTTGCATTTTCAGCAAGGCTCACATGGTCTGCACCCCCACTGGGTGTCCACCCCCTCTGGGTCTCTTCCCCTATGAGGTCTGCACACCCACGGGGTCTGCACCATCCACCCAGCATCCCCACCTGACGCTCCTGTGCTCTCAATCTTGGCCACTTGTTTCCAGTGAAACACCAAGCCAGCTCCCACGTCAGAGCTCTTACACTCACTGTGCCTTCTTTTCCATTTTCTTGGAGTAATTTTCTCTTAAGCAAACACAGAACCTGCCTTGTCACTGCCTCAAGTCTTTGCTCAAATGTCACCTCCTCCTACTCTTGGTTGTAGAACATGCTCCCCAATATGTCACGTGCCGCTCAGTCTACATGGTTTCTCTCCAAAAACATTTTCTACCCAGTGTGCTCTGTATTATTTCCTCTTTGTTTCTTTTGATTTCTATCCTTCTTGTCTACAGAATGACTTCTTGATTATAATGATTTTTTTTTTGCTATGTTCACGGATGCACCCTGACACCTACAAGGTGGTGTGTCAATAGTACTTGTTGAAGGAGTCTGTAAATAGCTGAATATTACTTCACTCAAAACCATATGAGACTCTCACTCTCACACACACACTTGTGCATACACACAGCTGGGTGGCATTTACTACTGAGCCTGAAGGTGACCAGGACTTGGAGATGCAGGAATGGGGAAAGTCTCATGCAAAGTCTTATAGCCAAAAGATCTCTAACATGGCTGGGTGTGGAGAAGTTGCAAGATGCAGGGAGAGCTAGGGATCTGGGTGGGGAGCCCAGAAGGGAACAGACCATGCCAGGTCTTCGAATCTAGCCTGTTTGCACCTCGGTCTTGGCCATGGAGAGGAATCGTAGCTCTTCATACTGTGGAGGAAGTGGACAATAATGGCGTCCTGAGGGGCACCTGGGTGGCTCAGTCGGTTAAGCGGCCGACTTCGGCTCAGGTCATGATCTTGCGGTCAGTGAGTTCGAGCCCCGCGTCGGGCTCTGTGCTGACAGCTCAGAGCCTGGAGCCTGTTTCAGATTCTGTGTCTCCCTCTCTCTGACCCTCCCCTGTTCATGCTCTGTCTCTCTCTGTCTCAATAAATAAACATTAAAAAAAAAAATAATAATGGCGTCCTGAGACTCCTTCTGGAGGCCTGTGTTGAGGAGGCAGGTGGATTAGAAGCCTAGAGAAGATGGGGCGCCTGGGTGGCGCAGTCGGTTAAGCGTCCGACTTCAGCCAGGTCACGATCTCGCGGTCCGTGAGTTCGAGCCCCGCGTCAGGCTCTGGGCTGATGGCTCGGAGCCTGGAGCCTGTTTCCGATTCTGTGTCTCCCTCTCTCTCTGCCCCTCCCCCGTTCATGCTCTGTCTCTCTCTGTCCCAAAAATAAATAAAAAACGTTGAAAAAAAATTTAAAAAAAAAAAAAGAAGAAGCCTAGAGAAGAGACCACAGGAACAAGCAGGGTCAGGATGGGGAGGAGACGAGCATGAGGATGAGCAGGAGGAAGGATGGACAAGACTGAGTGATGTGTTGGATCAGGCAGAAGGGAGGGAGGTCACGGTGGAGAACCACACCCCAGTTCTGGCCTTAAAGATGAGGCCATGCCAGCCATGTGAGGGAATTCCAGTGGAGATGAATGTTCAAGAGGAATGTGGCAGCTCAACCTTGGCCATGCTAAGTGAAGCAATCCTGGGGCCATCCTGGAGGAGGTGATGGTGGGATGTTGGGTGGTGGGCTGCCCACATCACTCACCTGAGGGATTAACTGGGGGTGGTGTTGGCCTCCTCCACACCCCCTGCAGGCCTGGCTGTCTCTTTCCTGAGGAATCTCAGTCTAAGAGAAGACACCAGGGCCTTTTGGTCTGGTCCTGGGAATGCAGGGCCAACTGATTCACTCCGGTTCCCAGTTAAGGGGCTGGAGGGCAGACTAGGTGGGAGAGTGCAGGTCTGGCCCCATAGACGGCCATGAGCACAGCAGGCTCAGCCCGTCCTGTTCTGGACACTGTGGAATCCTCACACCTGGTCAGCCTCCCCCCTGCCCTGCCCTCTGACCTGTTCAGTCCCTCCTGCACTGGGTCTGAGACTCAGCCACATGTCCCCACCCTCCCCATGCTTCCCCTCCCCCTGGGGCAGTGCTTACATGAGGATGATGAAGCAGAGGAGGAAGAGCAGGGTCTTGACAGTCACTTCCCCAGTGGCTACTAGAGCCACCATGTCAGGGACCCTGACTGTCCTGTAGGAACATGGGATGAGGACAAATTCATGTGCTTGATTGCAACCCTGAGTCCTCTGCTCCCTGCAGTATTCTTGACATTGGTTCTCAAGTCCTTCCTGCACCATTGGATGGGGGACCACCTGTGCCTGGGCCTCACCCCACCCTGTGCCTTGGCTTTCCAGCAGTAGGATGGGAAAAATATGCATAAGTGGGACTTCATCAAAATGAATCCTTTTATTCATCTATTAGCCCTATTGAGAAAGTAAAAAGCCAACCTATTGAGTAGGAGAAAAAAATTACCAATGATAGATCTGATAAGGGAGTAGTATCCAGTACATAAAAAGAACACTTACAACTCAACAACAAAAAGACAAACAACCGAATTTAAAACCGGACGTTTGCAACAACGTGGGTGGAACTAGAGTGTATTATGCCAAGCAAAATAATCAGAGAAAGAGAGATATTGTATTATTTCACTCATATGTGGAATTTAAGAAACACAACAGATGAACGTAGGGGAAGGAAAGGAAAAAGAAAACAAAAACAGAGAGGGAGGAAAACCATAAGACACTCTTAAAAACAGAGAATATACTGAGGGTGCTGGAGGGGAGGTGGTTGGGGGACAGACTAGATGGGTGATGGGCATTAAGAAGGGCACTTGTTAGGATGAGCACTGGGTGTTATATGCAAGTGATGAACCCCAAAATATACTCCTGACACCATTATTACACCATATGTTAACTAACTTGGATTTAAATTTAAATAATAAATAAATAAATAAATAAATAAATAAATGTCTGGAATGGGGTCCAGCAACCTACATTTTACAGATTTGCCAGGAGATTTTCCTCCACAACAGCGTTGGATAATCACTCTCTTAAATAACATGTAACATTTTACAGTAGCAAACTCAAAAATACACTGAAAAATAATAACATAAAATAAAAATAGGAACAGGACTTAAATAAGTTCTGCAGAGAAGATATACATATGACAAATATGTCCAAAAACAAAACAAAAAAAAAGAACGACATCATTAGTCATTACGTAAATGCAAATCAGACTGCACTGACGTACTCCTTCACACCCACTGGTAGGCTATCATTATTTTTTAAAGGAAAATAACAATACTGGTGAAAATATTTAGAAACTGGAAGCCTCACACACTGCCGGTGGGAATGTAAAATGGTGTTGTCACTGTGGCAAACAGTCTGGTATTATCCTCAGAAAGTTAAGACATAGAAACCACCTTTTGACCTAGCATTTACTCCTGAACATATGCATTTGACCTAGCATTTACACTCCTGAAATGGAAAACAGTGTTCAACAACAACATGTCCTCTGATGTTCATAGTAGCATTCTAACAGCCCCAAGAAGAAGCCACCCAAATGTCCATCTGCTCATAAATGGAAGAACAGAATGTAGTACATCCATACAATAGAACGACAAAAGAGAATTAGTACTCATACATGTTCTACGTGTGATCCTTGGAAAGGTTTTGTAAAATGAAAGAAACCAGACACCGAAGGCCACACTTTGGGGGATTTCATTTAGTTGACATATTCCACAGTAGGCAAATCACCAGAGACAGAAGTCAGATTAGTGGTTTCCCGGGGTCAGGAGAAGGGGGAATGCGGGGGTCATTGCCTAACAGGTATGGGTGTCCCTTTGGGGTGATGACAATGCAGGGTGGATGGAATCAGGCAGTGGTGATAGTCGCACAACATTGGGACATCCTAAAAGCCATCTATTGTGCACTTAAAAATGGCTGCAATGGAGAGTTACCTTTTAGGTGAATTTTTCCTCAAAAAAAAAATAATGCATATCCATAAAAATACCATATGGAGAGATTGGTTCCCACCTGGTTCTGGCAAAGATCAAAAAGTTTCACCCCATTCAGAGTTGGTGGAAACACATAATTTTCACCCCGGCTGTTGGGAATATAACCTTGTCCACCCTCTGTGGAGAAAACTTGGCCATGTCTCTCAAAAGTAGAAAGAACATAAGGGGCACCTGGGTGGCTCGGTCAGTTGGGCATCGACTTCGGCTCAGGTCATGATCTTGCAGTCCGTGAGCTCAAGCCCCACGTTGGGCTCTGTGCTGACAGCTCAGAGCCTGGAGCCTGCTTCGGATTCTGTGTCTCCTTCTCTCTCTGCCCCTCCCCTGCTCGCACTTTGTCTCTCTCTCTCTCTCTCTCTCTCAAAAAAAAAAAAAAAAAAAAAAAAGAACGTAAGATCCTGCTCTTCTGGTTCTAGGAATTTATCCCATAGACCTAGACACACACACATGGAATGAGATACAAGATTATCAACTGCAGTTCTGTTGGTGGAATAAAATGGACACCGTGATTTTCCATTAGTAGAAAATGCATGCAGCAGAACCCATCCATGTGAAGGAATACTGCACAGTCATGGATAAGAAGGAGGACAGTCTGTGCCACTGATAGCAAAGGGCCCCTATATCCTTAGTGCAAACACTGCAATGCTCAGAGCAGCCCACGGACCCTGGTCATTTGCCAGGAGGGCACTGGGTATCTGAGGACAGATTCTGCTGTGCATTCTGAATACTTGTCCATGTGAACATATTACCTGTACAGAAGTATTAAATAAGTACTTGTTAGGGAAAATAAAAGACAGAGCAGGAAGAGTCATCAGGAGTCACATGATAAGGTGCCTGGAGAGGCAGATGGCCAGGTGGCCCTGTTCTACTGGTTCTCCTGGTAACAGGGGGGAGAGCAGAAATGGGGGACGGAGGGGCCGTTGGGGACAGCTGCTCACAGGGCATGGGAGCTGGAGAGGAGGAGGGACCACTGGGTTCACCCACAGGGGTTCCTGGTCCCCAGAGTCCGTCAAAATGAGGCAGGGACCCAGCTCTTTCCTGAGCTTGGAAGAGGCCCAAGTCCCTACAGCCTGGGAGAAGGCTGCTTCCTACCTGTGCTGTGTCCCAGGCAGACCCTGAATGATGGGTTCTGTGTGGCACCTAGGATGGAAGGACGGGATTTCCCTCTTCAATGGGGTGGGGTGATGTGAGATACATGTAGACATCCCCCCACCGCCAGAAGCCACAGAAACACGGGAGAGACAGGGCTTGAATCCTTCTAGGTCCCCTACTCAGCCAGGGCTCCAGGACTAAAGCATCAGCATCAGCACCCAGACCTGGACCTCCTGCCCCTCATCCCCTCAGGCACCCAGGTGGTCCCGGCCCCACACTCACAGGTGACATTGAGCTGGACGGTCCTTTCCACCACACCAATTGTAGGGAACTTCACCTGACAGGTGACGTTGGTGCTGTGGTCCTGGAGCCATGGGGTGAGAGTGAGCACTGAGGAGAGGTGAGTCCTGGAGTCCAGGCAGGTGAGGGAGGCTGACGTCCAAGAGAAGATGGGGGGTGTGCCCCGCTCACAGGCTCAGGGCACAGAGCGGGTCAGGTTACTGGGGGGTGTCCAGACTCCAGGGTCTTAGGGATGAGGATGTCAGGTGTGTGGGTCAGGGCTGGGGGGAAATGGGGAGACACGGGGATCAGAAGGTGGGTCCACAGTGTGGCCCTGAGAGAAGCCTCAGGATTTGGTCCAGCTCCTGACTCTGAGGCATGACATATGTTACCCCCCAACCCGTCCCAGGTTGTCCTGGGACCTTACCCATCACTTGCACAGAGCGCTGGGTCTGTGTGTAACTATATCTCAAATAAGGCCCTCTCTCCACCCTAAAGACATATGTCCCCAAGTCACTTCTCCGTGCATCTCTGATATCCAGGAAGCAATTGTAGTCCCCGGGGTTTCCAAGGAGGTGGAATCAGCCCTGGGTCTCCCGCTGCAATTGTTGACGGGGGTTGTTTGTGGCCACTGGAGCATCCCGGTGTATACTGACCCCTTCCCGAAACCAGTATCCGTGAGCTGGGGCATTGTCACTGTATTGGACCAGGGGGTAAGAGAAACTGGAGTGCACGAAACACACACAGGCCCTTCTGCACCGTCACGGACTCTCGCACTCGCAGCTGGAAGCTGGGATCCTGAGCCCGGGACCCTGCAGGGAATCGAGGGTCAGTAGCGGCCCCCGCCCGCCTGGCCCTCTCCCCTCCGCCCACTCACCTGCCCACAACAGGGGCAGCAGCAGAGGCAACAACATCTTAGAGACAGATGTCTGGGCTTCCTGTGGGTGAAGAAGGGAAGGCAGAGGGAGGCTGAGGGGGGCCCACGGGAAGCTGGGGAGGAGCACGAGGCCTCATGATTTCGCAAAAGGGGAACTGCCGCTGCGGAGCTCACCCCCTCTCTGCACAGAGCCTGTGACACCCTGAAAGACCAGACCCATGCCGGACGACTAGTGACTATGTCCCCGACATGGCCGCAGAAAGAAGTTCCCGCTCTAACCTCAGACCACGCATCCTCCCCTTGAGTAAATTATGTTTTCTAAGATGAAACATAGGGGTTTCATCAGGCTACTGATTGACGCATTCTTCCGAAGTCTGAGGCGGGAGGAAGGGGAGTGTGAGAGGCATGGAAAGTGTGAGTTGAAGAGGGAGGGCTTCTCTCAGGTAGGGGCCAGAGGCAGGAGCCCTCAACCCTGTGGAGGCTTAGAATGACCTGGGAGCATTTTACCCCTCCCCAAACCAATTCATCAGAGTCTCTGGGGATGGTGTTTGATGCTAGGCATTTATATAGCACAGCAAGGCTGACAGCCAATGGTTAATAGGTGACCAGTGAGAAACGTTCTGTATACACTGAGGCCAAACATGTTAAACAACCTCAGACACAGTGGTTCTTAAACTTCAGGTGCATCAGAATCTCCTGGAAGACTTGTTCAAACACAGATTGCTGAGCCCCGCCCCCAGAGTTTCTGATTCAGTAGGTCTGTGACCACCAGGCCCAACATTTGCATTTTTAACAAGTTCCAGGTGACTCTGATAATTGCTGATCTGGGACCACACTTTGACAGCCAATCGGCTGAGGCCACGACCCTTCCCCAGCCAATCGGCTAAGGCCATGATCCCTATAAA
>NW_026057588.1:6567706-6615491 GCF_023721935.1 Panthera uncia
TCCTGTATCTCACCACTGCCTCAGGTGCAGGTAGGGGATTTAGCTCGAGCTAGCTAGACTAAAGTCTCTTTGCTTTTGCATCAGACTTGGCTCCCTGGTGGTCTTTGGGGATCATGAATTCTGGGCATGACAACCCCTCGGCCTGAGACCCGGGAGACCCACCCAGGGAGGACAGACCAGGAGCAGACCTCCGGGCACTTCCCTCTGTCACCGGAGCCTGGTTCACAGGGATGTGGGTCCTGCCTGTGGGGGCGGCCTTGACTTTGCTGGAGGCTTATCCTGATGGGGAAAAGTGCAGCAGTGATGTCTGAGATCTCCTCAGCACGAGTGCTGGAGAGTGGGTGTCCTAAGTCTTGCTGCTCAGGCTGTGGGCCCATTTGCTCTGGGGAAGCAGTCACTTCTTGGCCTGGCTCGATTTATAGCCTCTATGGTGTCTACACCTGTTATTCTTTTTTTGTTTTCTTTCCAAAATAGGAAAGGCTTTTTTTCTCTTTCTTTCTTTCTTTCTTTCTTTCTTTCTAATTTAATTTACATCCAAGTTAGTTAGCATACAGTGCAACAATGACCTCAGGAGTAGATTCCTTAGTGCCCCTTACCCATTTAGCCCATCCCTCCTCCCACAAGCCCTCCAGTAACCCTCAGTTTGTTCTCCATATTTATGAGTCTCTTCTGTTTTGTCCCCCTCCCTGTTTTTACATTATTTTTGTTTCCCTTCCCTTCTGTTCATCTGTTTTGTCTCTTAAAGTCCTCCTATGAATGAAGTCTTATGATATTTGTCTTTCTCTAATTTCGCTTAGCATGATACCCTCCAGTTCCATCCACGTAGTTGCAAATGGCAAGATTTCATTCTTTTTGATTGCCGAGTAATACTCCATTGTGTGTGTGTGTGTGTGTGTGTGTGTGTGTGTGTGTGTATACATATATATATATATATACCACATCTTTATCCATTCATCCATCGATGGACATTTGGGGTCTTTCCATACTTTGGCTATTGTTGATAGTGCTGCTATAAACGTGGGGGTGCATGTTTCCCAGGAAGGCTGTATTTTTAAGACTAAACAAATAGCACAAACGTAGACCTGTCATTCTTAAGCAGGGGCATTGCCTGCACCCCACCCCACCCCCCAGCCAGGGGACCATTAACAGTGTCTTGACACATTTGATTTTCATAGCTTAGGACGAGGGTGTGTCTGGAAATTAGTGGGTTGAGACTAGGGATCCATTTAAATATATCCTCTGATGTGCAGGATGGCTCCCACTGCAAAAAATCCTTCGGCTCCAAGGTTCAGTAGTCCTGAGGTTCAGAAAACCTGGTCTAGAGGCGCCTGGGTGGCTCTGTCAGTTAAGCATCCGACTTCAGCTCAGGTCATGATCTCACGGTTCGTGAGTTCAAGACCTGCGTTTGGCTCTGTTGCTGACAGCTGGGAGCCTGGAGCTTGGTTCAGATTCTGTTTTCTTCTCTCTGCCCTTCCCCTGCCAGCACTCTATCTCTTAAAACATTTCTAAAAATGTAAAAAAAAAAATTCCTGGTCTAGACTTGAGAGACATCTTCCAGGAGTGGGGTCTTGGAGGTTCTGCATGTGTGTCCAGCCTGTGAAAGATGAGTAAGGGTCTTGGGTGAAGTGAAGAAGACAGCTGCTCATTCACTCACTCAACAGGTCCAGGGTGAACATCTGCTCTGTGTTAGGGCTGGAGGCAATGGGGAGGCACAGCAAACCCAGTTCCTGCCCTTGAGATGCACCCCATCGGGGGCAGAGACACACGGTCCACAGGCACCTGCCTGGTAGAGGCCATGAGGGCCACGGGGCTGGAGGCTCTGTCGGCAGGTGCTTCGGGGGCACGAATGACCAGAGTGGACATGGCCTGGACTCTCAAGGGACAGGAAGGAAGGTTCCCTGCTGTAGGACCCTGCTGTGGACCCAAGGTCAATGCAGAGGCAAAATTGGGCCGAGCAGGGCAAGAGCTGTTTGCACCTCACGCTGTGGTCTCCCTGCTCACATGGCCCTCCAGGGCCTCCAGGTCTCATGTGGGCCTTGTTTCCCACCCCCTTGCTCCTGCCCTGCCACATAGTCATCCTGCCAGCCCAGCTGGAGGCCAGGCCTGCACCCACCGAAGGTGTTAGCTTCAGGCAGTGCAGGTGTCTAAGTGCCTTCCAGATGCTGCTGGCTCCTTGCCATCAGCTCTCTGACCTCCTCTGTGGGCAGACTGGCTTGTCCATTCCACCCCACTCATTGGACATCTGTGAGTCCAATGTCGTGCTCGCCGCATCGGTGAGGGAGGGCTTCCCACCCGAGGGTGATGGGGACACTGAACGTGTGACACCCACTGCTGGACAAATGACGTCAATAGCAGTTTATCAGTCACATGTATCCATTGCCTTGGGGACGAGGACGCACACAACGCAGACCCCATGGGGGCTGCACCCAGGAACACAGTGGACAACCAGGGCACGTGGGAGGCTGGCTCTGTAGCGACAAGAGTAAGTGGTGACTCATGGTTCCTGCTGGCGGATTCGAAGGGCTTGTTTGAATAATTCCACGGGCTGAAAGGGAACTCGTCTTAGTCCGCTCAGGCTTCCGTAATAAAACACCATAGGGGCGCCAGGGTGGCTCGGTTGGTTAAGCGTCCGATTTCGGCTCAGGTCATATCTCATGGTTTGTGGGTTCCAGCCCCACGTCAGTCTCCACACTGTCAGCACAGAGCCTGCTTGGGATTCTCCCTCTCTCTGCCTCCCCTCCTCTCTCTCTCTCTCTCTCTCTCTGCCCCTCCTCCTCTCTCTCTCTTTCTATCTCAAAATAAATAAATAAACATTCTAAAATAAAATAGAACAAAATAAATACCATAGACTGGAGGTGCTTGAACAACAGAAATTTATTCCTCACAGCTCTGGACGGTGGGAAGTCTGAGATTACAGAGTCAGCAGATTGGGTTCCTGGTGAGTACATACTTTCTGGCCTATAGGCAGCCACCTTCTCACAGTGTCCTCACATGACCTTTCCTCTTTACAAGGATGTGGTGACAGGAAAGAAAGGGGGGAGGGAGGGAGGAAGAGGGATCACTCTCTCTTCCTCTTTTTACAAGGTCACCAATCTTAGGACTCCCCTCCTACGATCTCATTTAATCTTAATTATCTCTGAAAATACAATCACATTGGAGGTTGGGGCTCCATCGTATGAATTGGGGGGGGCACAATTCAGTCTATGTCATTCAGGTTCCATGGGGACCCCACATTCCATCCTTGTCCTCTCTGTAGGCAGTTTCATATCTGTCACATGCAAGGAAAGCAAGCCATATAAGTAGTTATATTCTGCATTTCCTCTTTTCACTCGAAAGACTTCTGTCGCATCCTCCATCATCCTGTGGTCCATGATGCTCAAGGCACAGTTATATTTCCTAGGGTCTCCAAGGAGGCAGAAGCATCCTGGAGTCACGACCTGTCATAGGTGGTCCAAGTGGGTCGTGGCCACTGGAGCATCCTGACCGGGTTGTCCCTGCTCTGGACCCAGAAGCCATCCTGAGGGTAGGAGATGTTTCAAGACGTGGGGGCGCATGGCTTTCTTGTATCATCACAAACTTGCTGGTCCACTTCCAGCTTGAAATTCTGATGCTCAGCCTGTGCCCGGGGGGGGGGGGGGGGGGGGAGCAAGCGTCTCTGCCTCAGCCCCCCTGCCATACCTGCTCACCCCTGGATGGCAGGGACAGCTGCAGCTCTGGGAAGCGATGGGCCAAACGCTTTTCTGGGATTTTCTCTCTCAAGGAATCATGAGCCGTGGGACCAAGAGGAAGTTCCGACAGGAAGGTGAAGTGACATTGATGTATGTGTGCAGAAACGGAGCCTCAAACCCGTTCTCTATCAGAGCTAGACTGTCTTAGGAGATTGTGCTCTCTCCCCATTTTTCAGAGGGGGCTGCTGAAATTCAGAGAGGGCAACAGACATGCCCTAAGGCACCTGGTAAGGCAAGACTGGCTCCCCGTCTCCAGGCTGCCTGCCCATGTCCTGACCTTTGGTACCTGCTCTAATGGGCAGGTATCAGTGAGTCATGTGATTTTTGCTGAGGATTAGTTCTGGAGTGGCCCAAGGTGGAGTTAAAGGCAGAAGGCTAGGAAGAACCCCGAGTGAGTTGACGGGAGATTTCCATGCATTCATTTATTTAACAAACAGAGTGAACACATTCACTGTGTCAGGGGCTGCAGCTAAGACCGGGCCTCACTTCTCCCTGCTTAGTGGGGTGGTCCCTAGGCGATTCCGGAATTTCATGACCTGAGCAAGAACCAGGAAGACCAGGTGAGGTGGGGCTTTCCTTCCAGGTTTTCGCCTGGTTCACCAGGCACTGGATCCCAGCATCTGTGTTTTGAGAAGACAGGACCCGCCCGTCTCCTTGGTCAGGTTGCTGGCCGTGCTCCATGACCGCATAAGGGCAGGGCTCAGCACAGGACTCAGTGAGCGAATGCTTGAATGAATGAATGAATGAATGAAGGCTGTTCCAAACGCTCCTCCCGATGCACAGCGCCAGACTGCTCCTGATCCGGCTTCCCAAGGCAGTCTTTTCCTTACGGATGTTTTCGCTTCAGACAGTACCTCCTCTTGTCACGGTTCACACGTGGGGCTGTTTCTCTTGTTTTTCACACACTTTGAGCAGCCTGTATGCGTCTGAGCCCCAGAGCTGCCTGACATCACCCAGCTATGTGTATTCTGTGGTTGGAAGAACAATTTGTGTCCTAGAAAATGGACTTGTACCAGTGTGCAATGGGGTTTTGTTACAAAATATCCTATGCAGCCCAGGATAAAAAGCCATCCTCTCTCTTTGCGGAGGTGCCTAGAAAGTTACTTTTAAACAACCTCCCCTGTAATGCTGAGCAAGTCAAAACAGAGGGTGAAACCTCAGCACAGCCAACAGAGGACAAATGAGTGTGTCTTTGACTGTTGAGACCTTCTTCCTGCGGGAATCTGCAGAGGCAGAAACGCAAGTTGTGGCCACCAGAGGATAGTCGTGATCCCTCAAATTCTTGAGGTAGTAATGATCCCTCTCCATTTTAACAGCAATGATGAGGTTCACAGCTGTCATATTCTTTTTTTTTTAATTTTTTTAAATGTTTATTTATTTTTGACACAGAGAGAGACAGAGCATGAGTGGTGGAGGGGAAGAGAGAGAGGGAGACACAGAATTTGAGGCAGATTCCAGACTCTGAGCTGTCAGCACAGGGCCCGACACGGGGCTCAAACTCACGGACCGTGAGATCATGACCTGAGCCAAAGTCGGACGCTCAACCGACCGAGCCACCCAGATGCCCCAAGAGCCACAGTTTTAGGTTGCAAAAATAAACATAAAACAAGAAGAAATCGTGGATGACTATGAACTTAAAGACTATTGTAGAAATTACAACTTCTTTTTTAAAAAAAATTTTTAATGTTTATTTATTTTTGAGACAGAGCATGAGCGGGGGAGGGGCAGAGAGAGAGGGAGACCCAGAATCCGGAGCTGGCTCCAGGCTCCGAGCCGTCAGCACAGAGACGGATGCAGGGCTCAAACCTACGAGGTATGAGATCATGACCCAAGCTGAAGTCAGACCCTTAACCTACTGAGCCACCCTGGTGCCCCTCTTTTTTTTTTTTTTTTAAAGACAGTACGTAGTATACCTATTGAGGTACGATTGCTATATGAAAAAATGGCACATATTTAACGTGCTATTTAAACTTCTGCATACACCCGTAAAATCATGACCATGATCCTGACGATCCTGGTTACAAACATGCCTACCACCTCTCAAATTTCCCCTGTGCCTGTATGCTTTTTTGTTTTGTTTTGTTTTGGTTTTGTCTGGTTGTTGTTGTTGTTGTTGTTGTAAAAAAACAAAAACAACAACAACAACAGAATAAAACTTAACATGAGCATCTGACTCTTGATTTCGGCCCAGGTCATGATTAGTTTGTGAGTTCAAGCCTCTCATTGGGCTCTGTGCTGACAACGTGGAACCTGCTTGGGATTCTCTCTCTCTCCCTCTTTCCCTGCTCCTCTCTTGTTCACTCTGTCTTTCAAAAATAAATAAAACTTTAAAAAGTATTTTAAAAAAAGAATAACTATGACTAAAACAATTTGTTAATGGATACTTAATACGAAAGGATGTAAATTGTGACATCAAAAATATAAAGTGTTGGGGCACCTGGGTAGTTCAGTTGGTTGTCCGACTTGGGCTCAGGTCATGATCTCACAGTTCGTGGGTTCCGGCCCCGCGTTGGGCTCTGTGCTGACAGCTCAGAGCCTGGAACCTGCTTCCGAGTCTGTGTCTCCCTAGCTCTCTGCCCCTCCCCCACTCATACCTGGTGTCTCTCTCTCAAAATTAAAACATCAAACAAATTTTTAAAAAATATAGTGTTGGAGGGGTTGACGTGTAGTTTTGTATGTGATTAAGTTAAGTTGCTATTAGGTTACAACAGACTGTTACAACACTGAGATATTTCATGATCTCCTTTTCTGGAGAGCAGATTGAGCTCCTGCTGGAGCCAGGATTTGAACCCCATCTTCCTGTCTCTGGAGCATCTGTTTTTTTTTTTTTTTAATGTTTATTTATTTTTGAGAGAGTGAGCTCGCTCCTCCCAGTGGGGGAGGGGTAGAGAGAGACACAGAATCCAAAGCAGGCTCCAGGCTCTGAGTTGTCAGCACAGAGTCTGACGTGGGGCTCGAACTCACCAACTGTGAGATCATGACCTGAGCCAAAGTCAGAGGCTTACCTGATTGAGCCACCCAGTCGCCCCAAGGAGCATCTGTTTTTAACTGTACTCTCCAAATCCCCAAACTCCAGAAATTTAGAAAATATATAGTAAGGGACACAATGTGGTTATTTAATGGGGAGTAATTATTGACTTGGCCACCAGGTCTGGGGCACCTGTCTTTATATGTCTCTGACTTTGAGTCCCCTTTGGAATTCAGGACATAATTTGACCTGGCTGTAGATGAGGAGGGTTCCAGGGTTCATATGATGGGGGCCCTATTACCCTCCTTGCTTTGGTTTGTTGTTGCTGTTGTTTGGTGGTGTTGCTTGATTTTACTCCGCCTGGCTTTTGTTCTCAAATCCGTAAAGGTAGTAGCTGTAATGTCAACGCTGCAGTTTCCTGCAGAAACGGGCGTCGGTGCACTTCCCCCGCAGCCTCACGGCGCCCCCTGGCGGCGGCGCATCTCTCCCAACGTTCCCTGCCCAGTTAGGGCGCCCTCTGCTGCTCACCCAGAGAGTTACCCGGATCGCTCACCAGCCACCTCCTCCTTCCATCCCTCTCTTTCAAGCCGTCTGCTTTCCCACCAGCTCCTCCCTGGCACCTGGCTCCCACCCTGCCACTCAGAGACCAATCTCTCTGACAGTCTCGCTACACAGGAATGATAAAAGGGAAATAATTATTACTGTGATCAATGTTGTTATTATCCGTGTTACTGTTATTTTCCCATTCCTCTTCCTTCTCTGGGAGCTGGTTGGGGACTTCTGCCTCCCAACCTCTCTAACCCTAACCCCATGAGGATGTAGACCAAGATCAAGGTTGCTGTGATTCACAACTCTGTGGCTTCCCCTGGTTGTCTGATGCACTTGGGGTAATGAGTTTGCCCAGACAGGGCCACGGGGACAGGGCTGGGGGTGTCAGGGCTCCACATGGTGTGCAGTTCCACAAAGATCCACGGTAGCATTCCTTGTGACCTCCAGGCCTGGTGAGCAGGAAGGGGTGGATTTTTCCTAGTGTCCAGTCTGGCTGTACCAGGCAGAACCTTGCCCTGGGAGGGGCAGTCATGTTTTGCCATCTTGATAAGAAGGTAACAAAGATGGGCTCCAGAAAGAGATTAAGGGCTCCTTGGGACTGCTTCCCAGGCTGCCACTTGCCCCCAGGTGAGCACTGGAGCTCACTAAAGGGAGCTACACCCGGTATTGGTACGCCTTTCTGGAGGGAGTCAATGCCCCAACATCTGTCAGACTTCACACTTTAGGAATGTTCAGGGGCTGACAATGTCAGAAGCCCCCAATTCCTGAATAAAGAGACAGGGTTTCAGATGAGACACTTAAAGTTATAGGGGATCCAGGGTGGAGTGAGCAAGGTCCAAGTCTGGGGTCACCTTGAGGGAATGAGAGTGAGTCTCTGAAGCCTGAGGTGTAGCCAAGCCTACAGTCTCCTCTTGAAGGTAGGGGCCACCTGAGGGTCTCACTGCATTAAATGCTTGGAATCTCACTGTGGGCTCTGAAGGAAAGCAGTTCTGCCATATTGGTCCCAATTGACTGGACCAAGCATCACTTGCTACGTATAGTCTGGATACAAGGAACGGACATTCTCCTGCAATGATTTCGCACAAATCTCTGTTGGATAAGGACGCTTCGTGCAGAGTGATATCAAATAGATACAATCAGAAGGTCTCTGTGGGCAGAGATTGCTGGTCTCGTACTATTAACCATCCCCCCCTTTTCCTTCATAAGGACAAAAGAGGTAATAAGGGCACAAGCCCTTAAGTAATGGGTAATTTAAGTACCTGTGAAGATTTTTGTTGTTAGGCCATACAATTGAAGTGTTTTTTAAAAATCTGGGGTGCCTGCATGGCACCAGCTTCAGCTCAGGTCATGATCTCGTGGTTCGTGAGTTCCAGCCCTGCGTTGGGCTCTGTGCTGACAGCTCAGAGCCTGGAGCCTGCTTTGGATTCTGTGTCTCCCTCTCTCTCTCTGCCCCTCCTCTGCTCATGCTCTCTCTCTCTCTCTCTCTCTCTCTCAAAAATAAATAAACATTAAAAATTTTTTTTAATCTATAAATGCAGTTAAAATTTTTTTCCCCAAAAAGTTGCAAAACATAAAAAGGCTTACGTATGCTCATAGGGATTAACATTTCCTGAAACTGTGTGGGAGGCATTGGTCGCAGACATTTTCACATATTACCTCGTTTAAAACTCAAAACAGCCCTATGGAGAGGAAACATTGCATATCCCCACTTTATAAGTGGAGATAGTGAGGCTTAGTGAAGAAAGTCACATTCCTGAGATGATGTGGCAGGAGTGCTAGACTTGGATTTGAGCCCGGGCAGTGTAGTCTGGGTCTCTCTCTCTCTCTCTTTTTAATTGTTTTTTTATTATTTATTTTGAGAGAGACAGAGAGAGCATGAGCGAGAGAGGGGCAGAGAGGGAGGGAGAGTGAGAATTCCAAGCAGGCTCTACAAGGTCAGCACAGAGCCCAATGTGGGGCTCGAACCTATGAAGCCGAGATCATGACCTGATCCGAAATCAGGAGTCGGATGCTTAGCTGACTGAGCCACCCAGGAGCCTCTGGGATTCTCTCTTTTAACCACAGGGTCTCTGTCCCAGAGGGCATCCATATGACCCCCTTCACTTGTGACACCATTGCAAGTTCAGGGTAACCAAGAGAAACCTCAGTTTCTATCACTCACTGGAAGGACTCACATAACACCCTGAAAGCTGTTATCCTTGTGGTTAGGGATCATTACAGCATGAGGATACAGATTGGTGTCACTGAAGGGGGGAAGGGCATGGGTCGGGGTCCAGGGGAATCCCAAGTGTGGGGTTTCCACTTGTCTCCAGTGGAGGCATGGACAGCATTAGCTCCTCTCAGCATGACTTTGTGACAGTGTGCTGATTAGGGAAGATTGCCTAAGCCTTGACGTCGGAGTTTTTATTAGGGCTCTGTCACGTAGATATGTTCCACTGCTCACATAGCTGAACTTAGTCTCCAGCCCCTCCAAGGGCAGAGTTGATGCCATGTGACTCAAAGCCTTCATCATAATTTCCACTGTAGACTATCCAGTGTGTCCCAAAGCCCCCAGGTAAATAGACACTCTTATCAGGCAGGACATTCTGAAGACTTAGAGATGCCTTCTAGGAGTTGAGGACAAAACCAGATTTGTCTTTGACTAAGGCTAAATTCATTATTACAGAAGTCTGTCTCTGGAACTCATCTAGCTCCACAAATGGGACTGGCCAAAAGTTGTTATACTGCTGTTTGTATAGAGAGAAAATATTTGGGTTGCTGGGGTGGCTCAGTCAGCTAAGCATCTGACTTCAGCTCAGGTCATGATCTCAAGGTTTGTGGGTTCGAGCCCTGCGCTGACAGCTCAGAACCTGGAGTCAGCTTCGGATTCCGTGTCTCCCTCTTTCTCTGCCCCTCACCTGCTTGTGTGCTCTCTCTCTCTCAAAAATAATAAATAAACATAAAAATAAAGTATTACTTCTCTGAGGGAGAATATAATGTATATAATATAAACACCTACTATATATATATATATATATATATACACACACAGAGATAGAGAGAGAGAGAAAATGTTGAAAGAAGCGAAATACTCACAAATGGGGTATGGGTTGAACAAATCAATTCATGGCCAATTCAGTGGAATAGTACGTGGTCATGAACAATGAACAATGAAGATACAGAAGGAAGGGTTTCATGAGCTAAGGGCAGAAAAACAACTTCATGTGTTTTCTGGGGGCATCACTTACAATCAAATACCAAGAGGGACCAATTGAAGAATTTCAATGGTAAGTAATATATTATTTTCCTATTAAAACAAACCCAGATGTGTTTTGCAGTAGGCTGCAAATATTCATATGGGTTTTTAGAAAACAGTAGGAGACTTCAGAGATATTGAATGGACCACTAGATACCCTAAGGTGTATATTCACCTGTCTCTGACTAAAGTTGGGTTTAACATTGGAGAAGCCCAAACAAAGGATATTTAATGGTGTGATACCACCTAGGTAAAAATATACATGTGTGCATGAGTATGTATGACATATCATATAACATGTAACATATCAAAACTGAAAAGTTTCAGACAAAAAACGCTGGATATCTCTCCAGGTGGTCAAACCATTACAGGTGATTTTTTTTTCAATATATGAAATTTATTGTCAAATTGGTTTCCATACAACACCCAGTG
Source organism: Panthera uncia (assembly GCF_023721935.1). Lineage (NCBI taxonomy): Eukaryota > Metazoa > Chordata > Mammalia > Carnivora > Felidae > Panthera > Panthera uncia. The sequence continues at coordinate 6,578,619 of NW_026057588.1, forward strand.
CTCATCCCAAAAGGTGCCCTCCTCAATACCCATCACCCACCCTGCCCTCCCTCCCACCCCCCATCAACCCTCAGTTTGTTCTCAGTTTTTAAGAGTCTCTTATGCTTTGGCTCTCTCCCACTCTAACCTCTTTTTTTTTTTTTTCCTTCCCCTCCCCCATGGGTTCCTGTTAAGTTTCTCAGGATCCACATAAGAGTGAAAACATATGGTATCTGTCTTTCTCTGTATGGCTTATTTCACTTAGCATCACACTCTCCAGTTCCATCCACGTTGCTACAAAGGGCCATATTTCGTTCTTTCTCATTGCCATGTAGTACTCCATTGTGCATATAAACCACAATTTCTTTATCCATTCATCAGTTGATGGACATTTAGGCTCTTTCCATCATTTGGCCATTGTTGAGAGTGCTGCTATAAACATTGGGGCACAAGTGCCCCTATGCATCAGTACTCCTGTATCCCTTGGGTAAATTCCTAGCAGTGCTACTGCTGGGTCATAGGGTAGGTCTATTTTTAATTTTCTGAGGAACCTCCACACTGTTTTCCAGAGTGGCTGCACCAATTTGCATTCCCACCAACAGTGCAAGAGGGTTCCTGTTTCTCCACATCCTCGCCAGCATCTGTAGTCTCCTGATTTGTTCATTTTGGCCACTCTGACTGGTGTGAGGTGATATCTGAGTGTGGTTTACAGGTGATTTTTTAATAGTATTAATCAAATTAGGCTAAATAGTTATGTATTTTATTTATAAAGATTTTTTTATTTACTTATATTTTTCTTTATATTTATTTACAAATGTAAACATGTATGCTTGCATAAATATTTATATGTATATTTAGATAAATAATTATCTGTTTATTTATCATAAATATGAATATATTTACAAAGGTATATTCAGAGGGGCTCCTGGGTAGCTCAGTCAGTTAAGCATCTGACTTCGGCTCAGGTCATGATCTCGCGGTTTTTGAGTTCAAGCCCCGCCCCCCGACCCCGCCCCGTCGGGCTCTGTGCTGACAGATCAGAGCCTGGAGTCTGCTTCAGATTCTGTGTCTCCCTCTCTGTCCTCCCCCAGTCATGCTCTGTGTCTCACTGTCTCTCAAAAGTGAATAAACATTGAAAAAAATTACAAAAGAAAGTCTGATGTCTTCTATTTATTGTGCTTTTTGGTATTTTCCAGTTTTCCTAAAAGTAGCATAAGGTGTTTTTGTTGTTGTTGTTGTAACCAGGGTAGAATAGTATTAAAAAATTTTTTTAAACTAAGGTGGATAAATAATAAGCTACAGCCACCATAAAGTCATTAAGATAACATCCAACTCCCCAGCCCCGCCTGTGCTGTGGTTCAGAGTCCATCCTGGGACGCAGAGGGGGATGGGGACCAGCAGCCCAGGGCTGGAGACACAGGTCCGTGAAGGGGCAGAGGAGGCGGCCCGATCCCTGGAGAGACACCTAGCCCAGGAGAACCTGAGCAACCCATGGACCTTTCCAGACCCCGATGCAGACATTGGAGGGAGCTGGTTCTCCTAGGTAAGAAAGCTGAACCCACAGGACAGGGGAGGGGTAGAGGAGAGGTGGGCAGGAGTGACACCAGGACTTTCATGAGCTCACACACCTGGGCATATCGCGCCCATAGACACTCTCTCTGTCTCTCTTTCTCTCTCACACACACACAGTGTTCATCCCCATCTGTACCCAGGAGTGATGAACTTGGACCCCCACACGCACTTGCCAGAAATGACCTCCTCTGTGTGCCAACCTGTCCTGACCCCTTTCCCCACCTCTCCAGCTGGACCTCTTCCCAACCACTCTTTCCCCCCAGGACCCTCTGAGCCCCCCTGACAGGGACAACTATCATGCCTCACTGGCCACCCTGGGTCCTGTCCTCAAACACCACCAGTGTCCTCACCTGGAGGCCTGAAGCTGGGGGTCTCAGGTGTCTTTGCCCCCTCCATGGATTCAAGGTTTAGGGTACACAGAGAGTGGATCTCCGTGTCTTAGGTGATGACAGATCCCCACCCACATGAATGCACTCCACTGAACTTAGATGCTAAGTCAAAGACGTGTGTAGACAGTCTTGGGGGACTTAATGTACCCAGATATCACCCGAGCTCATACACTGTGTTCTGCCTCATGATAAGGGATGCTGCGATGTGGCGGTGGCTGAGACAGCCCCCCTGGAGCCCAGAGTCCAGTGTGAGATGTAGATTCTGATGACCCAGAGTGATGGGGACAGGGATGAGGGGATCCAGGAGGCTGGGGGAGCCCCAAGGGGCTGCCTGACCCAGACTGACAAGGAGGGGACATCAAAGCTGAGAACAGAGGGATGAGTAGAAGTGAGTAGAGAGACAAGGGGGGGGGGGCGGACATGAAGAGGAGGGAGCAGGGATCAGTGTGCCAGAAATGGGGAACAGCAGGTGTGAAAGCCTGAAGTCAGGAAAGAATGTGGTGTATCAAGAAAGCTCTCTATGTCTGGGGCACACAGTGTAGATACTGCGTCTTCTGATAAATGAATGCACGAATGCATGCATGAAGGAATGACTGACTGAATAAGGGGGCTCATGGGGGAAGTGGGGTAGGGTGGGTGTGATCCGAAAAGAAGCTAGATGAATCATACAGACCAGGTCTCTCAAAGAGTGTCTCATAAACCATGCTGAGTGTGAAATTTATCTATAGAGTGCTGGGGAGTCATGGAAGGTACCTGAGCATGGAGAGAGCAGGGTCACATCTGAGACTTTATAAAGATCCACGTAATTGTCATTTGAGGATGGGTTGGAGACTGAGTATCCAAGGAGGAAGCCAGGCTGGAAGAGGGTGAGGAAGAAAGGGGCTGAGGGGATGGGAAAGAGGAGACAGGCTGGGGAGTTAGAAACCCTTGGTGTGCTCACCAGTGTCCCTGGTGTCACTGGTGATCATTGCCTGGACAGTGTAAATCAATCTTCTCTCTCTCTTTCTCTCTCTCATTCTCTCTCTCTCTCTCTCTCTCTCTCATTCTCTCTCTCTCATTCTCTCTCTCTCCTCTCCCTGTCTTTCTCTCTCTCTCTTCTTTCTTTCTCTCTCTTTCTCTCTCTTTTGCACTCTCTTTCTCTCTCTTCTCTATTTCTCTCTTTCTCTCTCTCCCTCTCTCTCTCTCCTCTCTCTCTCTCTTTCTCTCTCTTCTCTCTCTTTTGCTCTCTCTTTCTCTCTCTTTCTTTCTCTTTTGCTCTCTCTTTCTCTCTTCTCTCTCTCTCTTCTCTCTCTCCTCTCTCTCTCTTTCTCTCATTCTCTCTCTCATTCTCTCTCTCTCTCTCCTCTCCCTGTCTTTCTCTCTCTTTCTCTTCTTTCTCTCTCTCTCTTTCTCTCTCTCTCTTTCTCTCTCTTTCTTCTCTCTCTCTTCTCTCTCTCTCTCTTTCTCTCTCTCTCATGTATGTGTGTTTTGTTTGTCTTCTTCAGCCAGTCTACTGGCCTGTGGGATCCGCCAAGCCTACAGCCAAATCTCCATAGACCCAGAATCACTCTTAGGAATCAAGGGATTTCGGACCATCCTGGTCCTCCAGAATGTCCCCCAGGATGTTCAAGAATACAGCTGGCACCGAGGCACAAATGACACTGCAGAAAATATGATTGTCAGCTACACACCTCCCTCCGAAACCTGGCAGTCTGGGCCCATGTTCAGTGGACGGGAGAATGTGACCAGGACAGGTAGCCTGGTGATCAGGAGGTCTGCATTAAATGACACAGGGAATTATACCGCGAGGGTGGACTTTGGCAACAGGACCGAGAAAGCAACAGGCTGCCTCAGTATTCAAGGTGAGTTGGCAGGTGGTGAGGTTCCTTGAAGATCATAGTGTCCAAGTGTCTCCACCCCTAGGTGACACTGGAAGGCTTGGCAGATGGTAGCCTAGCTTCTCCTGCAGAGATGGGTCACTCATTCCCGTCAAGGGTCCTGTTTCACGGTCAGGGTGTCAGTTATCTACTGCTGTGTAATAAACAGCAGCTTCAAACAGCATCCATTCATTATCATGCTCTCCTGTGGGTCAGAAGTCCAGGCGAGCGCTGTGCTCTGAGACGCACAAGGTGTTGACCCGGGGCTGTGTTCTCATGTATGGCTCTGTCCACTGGCATTTCGCATCATGGCTGTTTGCTTCTTCAGGGTCAGCCGAATTCTCTCCCCATGGTTTGCTAACCAGGAGTCTTAAATAACAAAAGGTAATGTTCAGACTGACAGCCCATCACTTTTGCTTTATTACCTAGGTTAGAAGAAAGTCACGGGTTTCACCCAAATCTGAAGAAAGGGGATTATACAGGCTGGAGATCATGGGGCCATCTTGGAATTCTGTCTACCACAGACAGTTCCTGGGGGCACCACAGGGCTGGAGGGGAGAGTGTGGATTTGAAGACAGGAAGTCCTGTGTTTATCTCTGACTGTGTATATGTTGCATGGCCCTGAGCCTTTGTCTTCCCTCTGTGGTGTCCTCAGTTTCCTCATCTGTAGAATGGGGCTAGTATCTACCATTGTCTGTTGTAAAATTAAATGGAATATTTGTCAAGTGAATGGGACTCAGATAATGGGAAAAGTTATTATGGAGAGTCCAAATGCTAGCTGTCACTCTGAATTCTACCCATGGCTCCTCAGATGGGGGTGTTCTGGTTTTAGGGTCAGAGTTCAGAAACAACCATTAGGTCACATGCCCATGCCAAGAACTCACCATTATTGCAATGGATGCCACAGGGATGGCTCAGTGCATAGGACAGTGGGCGCAGGCTAGTGCCCACACATCAACCACTCATGCCTACACCTTACTTCTCTGTCCCTCTCAGTTCCAGGGCTGCTCTCCTGCCAAGACCCCAGTTCCCACCTTACAACTTATGGCTTCTCCCCAAACCTAAAATTCCCCTTGGAGAGAAGCAGAGCTTGGGGAGGCAGACCCCACCCTTAATGTCTCCTTTCTGCTTCCCCCAGAGTTGGAAAATAAGCCGGGCATCTGGGCTAACGCCAGCTCTGTGGTAGAATATATGGATCCTGTGGCCGCCATTTGCTATACCAATGCCACCAATGTCAACTGGTATGTGGAGTACACACAGGTATCCAGCAATGACCGGATGACAATCTCCCCGGACCTCAAGACCCTCATCATCCACAGGGTCAGCCGCTATGACAAAACACTTCAGTGTGAAACAGAAAGCATTCCAGAGTTTCCTCGGAGAAGTGAACCTCTCTCTCTCTCCGTGGACTGTGAGTGGTCTGGGGTCACAGGAGTGATGCCAGGGGTAGGCCCAGGGCCTCCCAGAGATGTAGCAATGAAACAGAACTGAAAAGCGGGAGCACCATAAGCCAGCCTGTAGCCAGCTGGATCTGGGTTTGAATCTCAGCTTTTTGGACTCAGAATCACCCTCACTGCACAGAAGGACCTGCTATTCAAGATGGGAACCCAATCCCCACTCCCCAGATTAGAAATAGTATGACTTTGTTCAGATCTGGCTTTTGTAAAGAGGGGCCTGATTACAACTAATAGTTTCTTTTTCGTTTTATTTATTTTTGAGACAGAGAGACAGAGCACGAGTGAGGAGGGGCAGTGAGAGAGGGAGACACAGAATCCAAAGCAGGCTCCAGGCTCTAAGTTGTCAGCACAGAGCCCAATGCAGGGCTCAAACTCACAAGCTGTGAGATCATGACCTGAGCCGAAGTCGGATGCCCAACAGGCTGAGCCACCCAGGTGCCCCACAACTAATAGTTTCTTGAAAATGACATTCAATGGGGTGCCTGGGTGGTTCAGTTAGTTGAGTATCTGACTTCGGCTCGGTCATCATCTCGCAGTTCATGAGTTCAAGCCCAGCATCGGGCTCTGTGCTGACAGCTCAGAGCCTGGACCCTGCTTCTGATTCTGTGTCTCTCTCTCTCTCTGTCCCTCCCCTGCTCACGCTGTCTTTCTCTGTCTCTCAAAAATAAATAAATGTTAAAAACATTCAATTTATTAAATTTTCAGATCCCAGGTTCCCTTGAGCCTTTTACATCCAATGATCTTTTTATTCCGGTTTTCTAAATTTAGCAAAATTGCCTTCACTTTTCCTTTTACTCACATTGAACTGCTCTCTTAAACAGTTTGATTTTAAAACTAAATGACACATTTCATACATTCTCTTTTCTGCATGACCCTCTTTGGTCGTCCACCAGGGCAAGTACGCAGCCCAGCCAGACCTCCCCAAAATCTCAAACAGGTCTGGTAAAACCTAAGACATTGACTTATAAATACAATGAGCCTTGGGTCTTACAATGAGCCTGGGACCTTTCACCTTGACCAAACTTTCACATCTCTCAACTGCGAAAAAGCACAAATCTTGAACAGTTTTCACATCTAACTCCGGAACCATGTGGAGTCTGTCAGATTTCCTAACAAGCATGCTGTGGCAATCATGTGAAGAAAGTGGTCACAGAACAGATAGCTTCTGACCTCTGTACATGGTTTACTGGTCAGAGGCTTGCAACCAAGAGCCAGGACCCTTGGCCTGTAGCTGCTCGGGGGGATTCCTCCCGGGCCATAGGGGGAATTGGCTTTGTCCCTTCGTGGGTCAGTAGGGGACTACGGAATCCCTAGTCCTCTCTTTTCATCTGTAAAATTGATCACAAGTGTTGTTATGGGAATGAAGCCAATGTGTCAGCCTGTAAAAGAGTCTGGCTTGCAGGGGGCCTGTTGTACGGTTTCTACTCTATCCTTGTTTTACTCTGATGTGAAGGGCAATCACAGGGCTGGCTCATAGTAGGTGCAGGTAACGGAAAATATTATAATTATAGTTGTTTTTGGCACAGCCGCCTTGCATGTGTTGGCTCTAGGGGATGTTTGGGGTGCAGAGTGGGGGCACCTGCTGGTCGGCGGGGGAGGGGGGGCTGCATGCGGGTTGAGGGAAAGAGACAGGATCCCGAGGGGTCAGAAACACGGTTCTGAGACTTTTGCCTTGTCTCTGCAGATGGGCCAGACAACGTGCAGCTGAGAACCAGTCACAGCATCTTAAATGGCATCTTGTCTGCTGAGATCGGCTCCCAAGTACACATGGAGTGTAAAGCCACTTCCCGACCCAGTCCCAAGTACCACTGGACCCACAACGGCTCCCTCCTGAGCCTCTCAGGGGCAAAAATCATCCTCCCAAGTCTGGCCTGGGAGCAGATGGGCAGATACAGATGCATCGTGGAGAACCCCATGACTCAGCTGGCCATGTACAGGGAATTTCAGATCCAGGTGCATAGATCGGGTGAGTACAGCAGCCCCCCTCTGGGGCTCATGCCCCACAAATAACTCCCACGTCCATGCTTTTGCCTCCGTAGTGCCCGTCATCAGAAATGCCGTCTCCACCTTACAATGCCATGCCCACGACGGTTGGGTAAAACCCCCATCCTCTGAGTTCTAAGTCTGAAGCTACCCCCTGTCTGAAGCCCTCAGGGACCTCAGATCAGAGCAAGGGTGAGCTCCAGGGAGATATGGTCAGCCAACATTTACTGAGCACCCTACTAGCTATGTGACCCTCACAGTCTCCCTTCAGAGCAAGTGACTGTTTTTAACACCACCTCCATTGTACAGGTGAGAAAACTGAGCTATGGGAAGTTTAAGTGCTTTATTCAAGATTCCAGCTCCAATCAGCAGAGGAGGCAGAGTTCAAATTCTGGCAGTCTGACCTTACAGCCTGTGCCCTGTTTTGTTGGACTGCCTTGAAAGGAGGCGGGGTGGGGGAGCGGTGGTGGTGTAAGGGAAACAGAGATCTGTTGTGGACGCGGTGTGTGGAACTTGGCTTGGGAATCAATCTGTAAATGGGAAGAGCACCTCTCTGAGCCTCAGCGTCCCCATCTGTAGTGTCAAGATAATAAAGGTCCCTGTATGACAGGGCTTCTGGCAGAATTCTGGCAGAACTAAATCAGACTGTGCACGAGCAGCAATCAGTCTGGCTCATCCCAGAGAGCGAGCCACAAGCACAACTCAATGTGAGCTGGAGATATTTATTCTGGTCTCTCCACACTATTTACTAATCACCTGCTATGCACCAGACATGACTGACAAACGTGCACAATTATGCACCGATTCATAGCTTTCTACTCCGCTGGACCGTGAGCTTTAGGAGGACAGAGCCTGGGAGAACTCTTTGCTCACCATTTGCCTCCATTGCTTAACATGGTGTCTGGCACGTAGTTGGTGTTCAGTGACTATCTGTGCAATGAGTTAATGACCCTGTGTAACCAGCACCTCTGACCCTGTCACTCTCTACCACCTTGAGCGGGTTTATTCTTTTCCACAGCACTTCCTGGCACCTGCGATGATATTAGACATCTCTTTGCTTAATTGTCAACTGTCCACTTGCCAGCTGGAATGTTAGCCCCATGAGGGCAGGAAGGGTTTTTGTTGTTGTTGTTGTTGTGCACTGGTGAATCCCTAGCACCTAGAACAGTGCCTTGTACACAACAAATGTTGATAAATTTCTGAAGAATGAATGTGTGAGTGAGCAAGGTGTTGAGTGATGGTGTTCCTAACCCCCATGTATCCTCTTCTCCAGACCACAGTCATGTTGTGAACAGAGGCTTCTACATCTCAGGAGCCAAAGTGGTGTGGCTCATCGTGATAACAGTCCTTAGCAGCATCTATCTCTGCGGAATCCTGATCTATATGTTGATCAGCCATCTCTCCACCAGGTGCCTGTTGCCCTGGGTCAAGGGTGGGGTGCTGGCTGGGGGCTGGGTCTCAAGAGCACTGCCCTAAGAGTGAGAGGCAGAGCCAGAAGGGAGAAGGGACAGGCCAGGAACTGGTTGTCAGGAATCATCTGGGGCAGACAGAGAGGTCGAGGACCAGAAGCCAGTAGCAAAGAGGGAGAGCGTAGAGGTGGTCATGCCTCCAAAGACCAATGGGGTTTCACCCAATGACTTCAGCCCATTTCCTTTGTGTTTACGATGTCGATATGGAGGCCCACCTAGAGGGGCAGCTGTGAGAACGAGCGGGGTGGGTGCCGAGCATCCAGCATGAGCCTGGTACATGGTAGTCACTAGTTAGCAAGTGAAGCTGGGGAAACAGATAGTCAACTATGCAGAGGAGGAGACTGGGCAGAGGGAAGGTTCTGATCTGGGTTCAAATCCCAGCTCTGCCTCTAGCCTGCTGGGTGGCCATGAGTAGATCACATTCCCCTCAGGTCCTCTTAGCCCACCTGGAGCATGTGAAGGGGAACGCCTGCCCTGAAGGTTAATGCGGGGGCTAGAACTTACCTGGGAGGATGAAGCAGTCAGCAGTATTCTCAGTATAGAGTAGACCAGAATTTGTCAACCTCAGCACTATCAATATTTGGAGCCAGATAATTATTTCAAGTGGGGATGGGGTATATGGCTATCCTGCACACTGTACCATGTTGAGCAACATCGCTGGCCTCTACCCACTTGGTATCTGTAGCAATTACCTCCACCACTCTAAGCTTAGACAACCAAAAATGACTGTAGGCATTAGAAAGGTCCCAAGGAGGTGCCTGGGTGGCTCAGTAGGCTAAGCATCCGACTTTGGCTCAGGTCATGATCTTGCGGTCCATGGGTTTGAGCCCCACGTCGGGCTCTGTGCTGACAGCTTGCAGCCTGGAGCCCTGCTTCGGGTTCTGTGTCTCCCTCTCTCTCTCTGCCCCTCCCCTGCTCGTGCTCTGTCTCTCTCTGTCTCTCTCAAAAAAAAAAAAAAAAGAGGGGCGCCTGGGTGGCTCAGTCGGTTGGGTGACCGACTTCGGCTCAGGTCGTGATCTCGCGGTCCGTGAGTTCGAGCCCCGCATCGGGCTCTGTGCTGACAGCTCAGAGCCTGGAGCCTGTTTCAGATTCTGTGTCTCCCTCTCTCTCTGACCTTCCCCCATTCATGCTCTGTCTCTCTCTGTCTCTGAAATGAATAAACATTAAAAACATTTTTTTAAATAAAAAAAAAAGAGAGAAAAGAAAAACCTTTAAAAAAGAAAAGAAAAGGTCTCAAGGAGAGCAAAATTATCTTGATTGAGAACCACTGAGGCATGATGGAGATGATGGTGATGTTAATGCCGTGGTGACAATGGGTTTGATGGTAATGATGGTGGCAGTGGTGGCCGTGACCACAGTGAAGATGACTGTGGTGGTATCGACCGAGGTGATGATGACGATTTTAGAAGACACATTCTTTTTTCAAATCATTTACTTTTTCGATATGGAACCTCTCTGCGATCATTACGTGGTCTCTGTATCACGAAGCTTGCAGTTATCGACCATCAGTATGACAGCCCATTTGTGCTTTAGTTTGCCGTGTGTAAAATGGGTGTAATACTGACATTGACCCCATAGGGATATCTGTGCTCAGGCTTTTTTTTTTTTTAATTTTTTTTTAATATTTTTTTAACGTTTATTTATTTTTGAGACAGAGAGAGACAGAGAGCATCAACGGGGAAGGGTCAGAGAGAGGGAGACACAGAATCCGAAACAGGCTCCAGGCTCTGAGCGGTCAGCACAGAGCCCGACGCGGGGCTCGAACTCACGGACCGCGAGATCATGACCTGAGCCGAAGTCGGACGCTTAACCGATGGAGCCACCCAGGCGCCCCTGTGCTCAGGCTTTTTGATTTTAGCCATTCTAGCCGATGTGATAGGGCATCTAATTGTGATGAATTTTCGTCTCCCTGATGTGCAGTAGGGTTGACCAGCTTTCCTGTACTTGCTGGCCATTTGGATCTCTTGTGAAATATATGGTTGTGTCTTTTCCCCCATTTTAACAGTTAGGTTGTTGTGTTATTAACTGGTAATAATTCTTTATATATGCTAAGTTCAAGCCCCTTTTCAGAGATATATATTTTTTTTTTCTCCCAGTTTATGGCTTGTCTTTTCATTTTCTTAATCATGCCTTTTGATGAACAGAAGTGTTTAATAATATATATATTATATTTCTGTCGGACAGCATTGCTGCAGAAGAAAATCTAGGAGAATATTTATGCATATGCATAGATTTCTTATAGGACATTCAAAATAGTAAGCATTATGTATATATTTACATATATATATGCTTACTATTATGTATATATATTACTTACTTACTATTACTACTTACTATTACTTACTATTATGTATATATATTACTTACTTACTATTACTACTTACTATTACTTACTATTATGTATATATATTACTTACTTACTATTACTATTAGCATATATAATGCTTACTATTTTATATATATATATACACACACACACACACACATAATGCTTACTATTATGTATATATATTACTTACTATTACTTACTACTTACTATTACTTACTATTATATATATATATATATTACTTACTTACTATTAGCATATATATAATGCTTACTATTATACACACACACACACATAATGCTTACTATTTTGGATGCCCTATAAGAAATCTATGCACATGCATAAATATACTCCTAAATTTTCTTCTGGAGCAGTGCTGTCCAATAGAAATATAATGCAAAGCAAACACGTAATTCAAAATTCTAGTAGCTATAATAAAAAAAACTAAAAAGAAACTGCCATGAAAAAATGCTCAACATCACTCATCATCAGAGAAATACAAATGAAATTACTTTTAATAATAGTCTAAAAGAACCAGTATATCCAAAGTATTATCATTCCAACAGGTAATCAATATGAAAAATTGTTAATGGGATCTTTTATCTTTTTTTTTTTTTTTTTGCATACTAAGTGTAGCACCTCTCCAGGGCCATGTGCGGCTAGTGGTTACCATATTGGGCAGCACAATAATAAAATATTTATAGTTTTCACTTTTACTTTTAGGTTTACGATTCATTTCAGACTAATTTTTTGCATGTGATGTGAAAAAGGGGTCAAGTTTCATTGTTTCTAAACCTTGACCTACTTGTTCTCCCACTACTTGTTGAAAAGTCCCTCCTCTCCCAACTGAACTGACTTGGTGCTGTTCAACTGACCATATACACACACTCTGTTTACGGACTTGATTCCGTTCTACACCACAGTGTCTTGATTACTCTAGCTTTATAGTAAAGTCTGATTTCTCCAACCGTGTTCTTCCTTCACTAGATTGTTTTGCTATTCTAGGTCCCTTGCATTTCTATATAAATTTCTCACCATGAGCTTACAGGTAGGCTTCTCATCCCTATTTCACAGAGTAGGAAACTGAGGCACAGAAAGGCAGGGATTGGTCTGTCGCTTACTTGGTAAAGGCACAACATATGACTTTGCACTTGAAATACTCTGTTTACAAAGCTTGTGTTCTTTCTGTCGTACTCACAGCTCATCACCTGGAAGGCTTCTAAGTCTACAGGAATTGGCCCCTGACTTTTTCTTTGCCCTTCAGGGGCCAAGATCTCTCAAGCCAGGGCGGGGTCTCAGCAGTCTCTCATTTGTGAGTCCTGATCTCTGAGTACTCAATACTAGGGGCCACCTGTTCCTGTGGGCAGCAAGTCTCTGTCTGGTGAAAGTTGAGTGTTGCATAATGGAGCTCTTCTTCCTCCCGTAAGGAGGGGGTGGCGGCATCTGGGGGAAGGCTGCCTGCCCAGGCTTCAATCAGGAGACCCTGCGTGAAGGAAGAGAAAAGGGAGTCAGAACCAAACAGTGGGGGATAGAGTGAGGCAGAGAATACCCAGGAGAGAAGTCCATAAATTCCTTCATCCATTCATCTCACATACATTTTTGTGGAATTCCCTCCATTCATACTTTCCTCAAATATTTAATACATAGCACTTTATTTGATGCTTGTGAATCTCATTAATTTGCCACAACAACCCCATAAGGAAGATATTATTATTGTCCTCATTTTATCGATACGAAAACTGAGGGTGAACCAAGAAAACAGCGTGCTCAAAGTCCCCGGTGAAACCAGGATCCAGCCCAAGTCCTTTCTGACCCCAAAGCCTGGTGTCCTACTGAGGCCCCCTGTGTAAGAGGCCCTGAGCTGGGTGCTGCATATACTGTAATGAGTACAAGAGATGTAGGCACTGACCTCTTGCAGCTGACTCTTTAATCGAGGGAGGAGGCAAGAAGCAAGTTAAACAAGTAAGTATCTAATGGTGAATTATGATATAATGGACAGGAACTGGGTAAGAGAGAGAGAGAATTACAAAGCCTCAATTTGAGCGCAGCACCTGTCCTTAGGGAGCTCACAGTTTCGTGGACAATCAGTCAAAGAAATTATGTCCCTACGACATAGGCAGAAAAATAACCCCCCAAAGATGCCCACACCCTAATCCCCTAGGACCTATGAATGTGTTACCTTACATGGAAAAAGGGATTTTAAGGATGAAGTTAGATTAGGGATATTGAGATGGGGAGTTTGCCCTGGATTATTGGGGTGTAACCAATGTAATCACAGGGGTCTTTATCTTTACAATTAAAAGGAGGCAGAGAGGGACTTGAAGATGTTATACTCATGGCCTTGAAGACAGAGACCTGGGTCACGAACGAAGGGATACAGATGCTCCTGGAAAAAGCAAGAAAATGCCTTTCTCCCCTGGAGCCTCCAGAAGGAACTCGGTCCTGCCTGCCAACGCCTTGGTTTTAACCCAGTGAAAACTTGTGGACTTGGATTTGTGACCTCTGGAACTGTAAGATGATAAATGTATGCTGTTGGAAGCCACTAAATGTGTGCTGGTTCATGACAGCAGCATGCTGTCCCCGCCCTTGATGCTCTGCTGCTCCCCGCCCTTGATGAGAGAACACTTCAACGGAACGATTCCTGTTTTTGTTGATTGTTCAGAGTAAGAGTTACACACACACACACAACCACTTCCTGACACCATTGTTACCAAGGCCTCTGCTTCGTGAAAGCCACATGGGCCCCTTTCAGTCCCCGCCTTTCTGGACTTTGCAACAACAGAAAGGTCATCCAACTGCTTGTCTTCCCTAAACAAAAGCGCTTCTTTTCTGGACTGCAAGGTGTCCATCAGCAGTCTCTTTGCTGCTTGCTTTGCATTTCCCTGACCCCTAAGTATTAGAGGGGCCCCGGATACCTCCAGCCCATTCTCTCCCTTGAACTGTAGACTTTGATCCAGTGGTGTACTTGAAATCCCCGTTCCCTCGTCCAAAACTCACACAGAACATATTCAAACGGAACTTCTCCTTTACTCCCCCAAATCTCTTCCTCCTACAACCTTCTCAAGCACGATGATTGGTGCCTCTGTTCTTCTGGCTGCCCACAGGAAACATCTAGGAGTCATCCCGGACCCCCTTCTGTCACTCATATCCCACCCTCAATCCATTAGCAAACTCCATTTAGCCTTAACCTCAGACTTCATCCGGAATGCAATCAAGCCCCACCCTCATGACATCTTGGTTCCAGCCACCATCATTTCCAGCCGGAAATGTTCCTCTAGCCTCCTTTTTAACTTCCCTGCCACATACAGTCTCTTTTGCACTTAGTGGCCAGAGGGATCTGTGAACGTGAAAGCTGGATTGTGCCCTTCTTCTGCTTCAAAGTCTCCAGACGCCCACAGTGGACTATGTGTGCAGACATGATTTACAAACACCCTGACTTCTTCAAACTCATGTCCCATTTCTTGGCACTTGCCTCTCTCTGTCTAATTACACAGACTTCCTGCTGGTCCTCCATTCACTGGTCTGCCTCCCATTTCTGAGCATTTGCACCTGCTGTTTCTTCTGCCCAGCATGCTCTTTGATCACAATAGATTGCAAACTCTTGAACCTCCTTCATGTCTTTGCTTAATCATCGCTAACACAAACCACAGGCCAAACCTATGGAATGGGAGAGAATATTTGCAAATCATATATGTGATTACCCAGGATAATATCCAGGATATATAAATAACTCCTACAATTCAATAATAAAAAACCCCAAATAATTCAGTTTTTTAAATGGGTAAAAAAAAAAAAAAAAACAAACACCTTGAATTAGACATTTCTCCAAAGAAGATATACAATGGCTAACAAGCCTATACAAAGACACTCACCACTGCTAATCATTAGAGAGATGCAGATCAAAAGTACAGTGAGCTATCATCTCACATCCATGAGGAGTGAGATGATGCCCACTATAACAAGCAAAAAAAAAATGAAAAATAAAAAATAGCAAGTGTTGGCAAGGATATGGAAAAAATGAGCCCTTGTGCACTGTCGGTGGGAAAGTAAAATGATGCAGCCACTGTGGAAGACAGTATGGCAGTTTCTCAAAATTTAAAATGGAAACTCCCATGACCCAGCAATTCCACTTGTGAGTGTTTATCCCCCCAAATTGAAAGCAGGATCTCAAAAAGATATTTGCATGCCCATGTACATTGCAGCATTATTCACAAACTTAGCATCCATTTGCAGAAGAATGGATAAAGAAAATGTGCTATATACATTATTATATACAACAGGATATTATTCAGTCCTTAGAAAGAAGGACATCCTGTTACAGGCTACAACATGGATAAACCTTGAGCACATTATGCTAAGTGAAATAAGCCAGTCACAAAAATACAAAAACTGCGTGATTCCACGTCTGTGATGTATCTACGAAATCCATCAAACCTACAGAAGCAGAAAGCAGAATGGTGGGTTTCAAGGGGCAGGAGTGTCAGGGGAAGTGGGTACTCGCTGTCCGATGGACACATACAGAGTTTGTTTTGCAAGACGAAAATGTTCTAGAAATCTGTTGCACAACTATTCACTTAAAAATGGCTAAGATGGTAAAGTTACCACAAAAAAATAAAGAACAGAAAAAACACAAGCCATCTCCCCAGCACCCCTGGTCTCTGTGCCCTTCACTTTCCCCCAAGTACACGTCTGCCTTTCACATTGTAGTCACTTATTTGTTGTTTGATTGGTTGTTTATTTGGTTTGGTTGTATCCCTCTGTCTAGACTAATACTTCACGGAGCCCCAGATGAACAATTTTTTTTTTTCAGAGATGAATCCCCGGCACCTGCAACCCCTCCCCTGTCACTTGGGAGGGGCTCAATAGCATTTCCCAAATGAATTAGTAAATAAAAGATACATGGTACTCTGCTCAAAACCCTCCAAAGACTTCCAGTCTGAATACAAATGAATGAAAAGCATGACATTTACATCAGAGCATGAAGGCTGAACAGGAATGAAGAAGTGGAAATGAGAAGGAAGAGCATTTGAGGAGAGAATAACAGTCCCTGTAAACACCAGAGGCACAAATACCCTTGTTCAGAGGAGTCCAGTGTGGATGGAGTGGAAAGTAAGAGTGACTTTCTGAGCCAACTAGAGCCTAAGGCAGAAGAAAATACATGTGCATATATATGTATATATATATATATATATATATATATATATATATAATGTTTTTGTGTTTCTAACAGTTTTTCACCCACATTAAAATAATTAAAATATTATTGCAAACTTGAAGAATGCATGTACTAAAACATTACTTTCAGTTTAAATATTTTATTTATACCCGAACCAGAATTTATGATAATTTTGCTTTCCTGGTTTTACTGGAAGCAAACGCAGAGAGGACATTTTCAAAATCAACCTCTCTGCTCCTTTCATTTTCAATTGAGAATACTGCCATGTTTGAGAATTTCTCTGGGTTCAGTTATGATCTTAGATAATTTTTTAATTTTTCTTTTGGAGAGAGAGAGTGCATGAGCAGGGGAGAGGGGCAGAGGGAGAAAGAGAGAATCCCAAGCAGGCTCCATGCCATCAGTGCAGAGTCCAACACGGGGCTCAATCTCACGAACTGTGAGATCACGACCTGAGGCACAATCGAGAGTTAGATGCTCAACCGACTGAGCCACCTAGGTGCCCCTTAATTTCTAACTAACTTCAGTCTAGTGATCCTGTCATTGTTTAGATTTTTTAATATTTTACTCACCATGGATGTTTTGCCTTAATTTTGTTTTTTTAAAAATAGTACATGAAAACATTATTTATCTGGATTACGGAGATTTTGGAGCACCTCCTTAAGTTTTGCATCTGGGGCAAGGGCCTTCTTCACTTCACCCTAACCCTAGTTCTTCTGGAGAGGTAGGTGCTCGAGAGGCCAGGATATGCAGGGCTGCAGGAGTTTGGATTCCTGAGGAGTTTGGACTTTATTCTCTAGGTCAGGGGTCCGCAAACTATGGCCCATGAATCAAATATGGCCCACTGCCTGTGTTCGTAAATAAAGTTTTATTGGAACGCAGCTGTGCTCATTCATTTGCATATGGTTTATGGCTGTTTTCACTCTACAACAGCAGAGATGAGTGGTTACAACAGACTGTAAAGTGTGCAAAGCCAAAAGTATCTATCTGGCCCTTGATAGAAAAAGTTGCCAGCCTCTGTTTTAGACAATGGAGGCAAACAGGTGTTTAAATGCAGAGTAACTGGATAATGGTGGCTTTTATTTTATTTTTTTTAACATTTTTATTTATTTTTGAGACAGAGAGAGACAGAGCATGAACGGGGGAGGGTCACAGAGAGAGGGAGACACAGAATCTGAAACAGGCTCCAGGCTCTGAGCGGTCAGCACAGAGCCCGACGCGGGGCTCGAACTCACGGACTGTGAGATCATGACCTGAGCCGAAGTCGGACACTCAACCGACCGAGCCACCCAGGCGTCCCGATAATGGTGGCTTTTAGATGACTGCTTGGTGTAGGACAAGGAAGGTGAGAGGCAAGGAGATGAGGAGGTCCAGGAAAAAGATTCTGAATCCTTGGCAATGATGGGGGTCAAGATAGAGAGAGGGGGCGAAGCTAGCTGTCCTTAAGAGGAAAAATGGACAAGATGTGGTGAATTTGGGGCTGTAGGAAAGACAAGGAGGAGAGACAGAAGGTGACTCCTGCATGCCTGACAGGAAAGAAAGAGGAGGGAGTGGTTGTGCTGTCCCAAAGATGGGGAATCCCCAAGGAGGAGGAGGAGGAGATAAGGAGAGGAACTTTGGCCATGCTCAGTAGAGCAATTCTAAATGCCATCCCGGGATAGGTATCCAGGCAGGATGCTTGATGGCAAGATGCCCAGGTCACTCACCTGAGACACTGACCTCGTGACAACGTTTGCACTCTCCATGCCTGTATTCTCGGTGCCCACTGAAGGCTTTGTCACTTTCTTCCTGTGGGATCTCACTCTGAAAGAAGAGACCAGAAAGCCTTTCAGTCTGGCCAGCTCAGCATGCTGTGGGCAGACTGACCCCTTCCTCCATTCTTTCTTAAGGGGCTGGAAGGGTGATGGAGGTGGGAGAGTGGTGATCCCATTCTAGAGACCCTAGTGTTGAGAATGCAGGCCTTCCTATCCTGGACAATGGGGACAGAGCTCTTTTTTTTTTTTTTAATTTTTTTCTTAATCTTTATTTATTTTTGAGAGAGAGACAGAGTGTGAGCAGGGGAGGAGCAGAGAGAGAGGGAGACACAGAATCTGAAGCAGGCTCCAGGCTCCCAGCTGTCAGCACAGAGCCCGACACGGGGCTCAAACCCACGGACCACGAGATCGTGACCTAAGCTGAAGTCGGATGCTTAACCAGCTGAGCCACCCAGGTGCCCCAAGAGTTCCATGACAGACTCACCCAGGTGCCATCGACCTCCTTCCTGCCCTTGCTTCAGATTCTTCACCCACCCAGGTCCCTCCATCCTGTGCTTGCCTGCCCTTCCCACCCAGGGCTATCCCTCCCTCCCCAGGGTCAATGCTCACAGGATGATGATGATGCAGAGAACCAGGAAGATCAGAGCCGTTGCACCTGCTCCCCCGACTGCCCCCAGCAGCCTTTCTGATAAAGGCCATGCTTTTCCTGCACACAGATTGAATTATTGGTGATTCCTCTCCAAGGACTTGGTATCTTCTCCCACTCCCTGTGGGACCCTAGATTTTTCCAGCCCCCCTGCCAGCCTCAAAACACAGGAACTTGGGGCTGGGGGAGGGGATTAGGGCCAGGTGAGTGAGGCATACAGGGGCTGGATTGCAGCCTGTCTTTATTTAAAATGCAGTTACTTTGTTCATTGAGATATTTATTTTATGTTCATGTATATTTTTTAAAAAAGACTGCGTTGCAGTCTTACTTCTATTACTGAGGTTTCTTGGCTTCTCCTTAAATTAAAAAAAACTAATGTTTATTTTTGAGGGGGGGAGGGGCAAAGAGAGAGGGAGACACAGAGTTCGAAGTGGGCTCCAGGCTCTGAGCTGTCAGCACAGAGTCTGACACAGGGCTCAAACCCAGGGACCATGAGATTATGACCTGAGCCCAAGTCAGACACTTAACTGACTGAGCCACGCAGGCACCCTGGCTTCTTCTTAAAGTTTGGGCACATGGTGGCCTCCTCCCTGCCCCACAAATCAAGGATCTTGTGTTCTCAGACACACCTGTGCAGGCCCCAGCCCCTCTCCTCCAAGACCCACCCCTTTCCCCTGGCTTCCCCTCTCAGCCTTCACCCCACCCTACAGCTGGGGTCTGGCTGGAAGAGGACAGTGATACTGGAGGTAGCAGGGAAAATCCAGGGGAGCACAGACCAGAGCTGACATCCCCTTTAAGGGTCAGGGGGCGTGGCTGGGGAGCCCCGGGGGTGGGGGGGGCAGGTGCTGTTGTTCTTCTCCAGCCACCCCCACAGATGCACTCACTCTGCAGCAAGAGGCTCAGGGAGACGTGCTGGGAGCCCACCGCGTTCTGAGCTCGGCACGTATATTCCCCTTCATCTCTCTCCTGTACCCGAGGCAGCTCCAGCACCCCCGGGTTCGGGCTACACAGGGTCAGGTGCCCCTGGGCCCAGCTTAGCCTGGCAGGGGGGTTGCTGTTGACGACACAGACCAGGCGCAAGGACTGGTTCTCCAGGACTGAAAGAGATGAGCCATTCTCCAGGGCTGTGGGTGCTGGAGAAAAAGAGACTGAGGGTCAGAGAGACAAAAAGAGAGAAAGCAGAAGGATATGAAAAGAGACCGGATGAGGGGACGGGGAACAGAGGTCAATTGAAGTGCAGGAAAAGGCACACTTTCTCCCCTTGATGGTGGGAATGTGCACTTGTCCACCCTCCATGCAGGACAACTTGGCCGCATTTCTCAACTTGGAAAGAACATAAAAGCTACATTTTGCTTTTAGGAACTTACCCCACAGACATACATACACTTTGCTGTGAAAGGTGACACAAGATTACTTACTCATCATAGCATTTTGGTTAATACAGTAAAATGAACGCCATGATTTTCCATTAGTGGAAGACGCACGCAGAAGCAGAACCCATCCACGTGAAGGAATACTGCGCAGTCACAGAGCAGAAGGAGGACCGTCTGTGCTACTGACAGCAAAGGGCCCCTTAGATCCTTAGCAAACACACTGAGGCTCAGAGCAGCCTCTGGACACGAGACACTTTCCGGGAGGGAACTGGACATCTGAGGCCGACTTTGCTGTGCGTTATGAATACGTGTCCGTGTGAATAGATTAGCTGTTCAAAAGTACTCAGATAAACGGTTGGTAGGAAAATAAAAGGTGAGGGCGTCCGGAGATGCATGATAAGGGGCAGTTCTGCCGGGTGAGTGTCGCCCTGTTCTTGCTCTCCTGATAACAGGGGGGAGGGCAGAAGTGGGGGAGGGAGGGGCCGAAGGGGACAGCTGCTCACAGGGCCATGGGGGCCGGGGAGGGGGAGGGCCTCTGGGGGACCCACAAGAGGGACCCGGCCCTGCCCTTGCTCCCTGCACCCTAGGAGGAGCCCCTATCCTACCTGTGCCGTTTTCTTGGAAGACAGCGACGGTCAAGTTCCACGGAGAATCTGGGACAGAAAGACATGGCAGATTGGCGTCAACGGAGAGGGCTGGTGGACATTGGCCCTCAGTCCCCACGGGAGCTGCATAAATGGGAAGAGGGTGGAGATCCTCCTGACCCCCTCCCAGCCCACATGCCAGGACCCAACACCCAATGTCCCAGGCCCTGACCCCCCAGCCAACTGCCCTCAGGACCCCATCAGGGATCCAGGTGGCCCTGGCCCAGTTCTCACAGGACACGTTGAGGTGAATGGTCCTCATTGTGGTCACTCCGGTCCCAGGCAAGGTCACCTGACAGGTGAGGTCGGTGCCGTGGTCTTGCAGCCGTGGGGTGAGGGTGAGCACAGAGGAGAGGTGGGTCTTGGGGCCCAGGGAAGCGAGGGCCGCTGATGTCCAGGAGAAGATGGGGGGCGTGCCCCACGCACAGGTCCAGGGCACAGAGCAGGTCAGGTTACTGGGGTGTCCAGACTCCAGGGTCCCCGAGATAAGGATGTCAGGTGTCTGGGTCAGGGCTGGGGGGAGATGGGGAGACACGGGGATCAGGAGGAGGGTCCGAGGTGCAGCCTTGAGAGAAGCCTCAAGCTTTGGTCCAGCCCCTGCCTCTGAGCCCCAACATGCATTACCCCCAGCCCCTCCCGGGTTGTCCTGGGACCCCCAACCTTCCCCTGTGGCTTCTCCCACAATCTGCTCCTTACCTGTCACACGCACGGAGAGCTGGTCACGTGTGTAAGTATATCTCACAGAAGGCCCTCTCTCCACCCTAAAGACATATGTCCCCGAGTCCCCTCTCCGTACATCTCTGATGTCCAGGGAGCAGTTGTAGTCCTGGGGGTTTCCGAGGAGGCGGAATCGGCCCTGGGACTCCTGCCGCACTTTTCCATCTGGGTTGTTTGTGGCCACTAGAACATCCTGTTGTACACCGGCCCCTTTCCGGAACCAGTAGCCGAGAGCTGGGGTAGACTCAGACCAGCCTTCCCGGGGATAGAAGCATCTGCAGGACACTCGCACACACAGGCCCTCCTGCCCCTTTGCGTCCTGCACTTGCAGCCAGTAATCCCCCTGTGGCCCCCTCCCGGCCCCCCTCTGGCCCTCGGCCCCCTCTCTCCCCCAGAGCAGGGCCAACAGCAGCAGAAGCATGTCTGGGCTTGGAGGTGCCGGGTCCCCGGGGAGCCTGTTTCTCCGGGTCTGTCTCTCAGAAGCTAAGAGCTGCAAGACTGAGAGGAGGCCCCGACAGGAAGGTGACAGTGATGTCAGAACAGTGGCCCTCGTCAGAGGAGGAACCTCGCACGCAGACGCTGTCAGGGCCGGGACAGCCCTTGGGAATCAGCCATCCACCACCGCATCTCCACTGCTGGGGATCCTGGGCCTAGAGGCCAGAGAGGGTGAGAGCCTCGCCCAAATTCACACCCTGTGCAGGGCTCGAGCCCCATCTCCTACCTTCCTGCCAATGCCCCTCCCCTTCTGGGGTCACTTTTTTGCAAAGTGAAAAAGGGTTCCTTTGGGCCAGACCACCTGAATCACAGGCTGTACATGTCTGTGGAACTCATGTGGGGACATAGGGACCTGAGAGATGGGGGAGGCCAGGGGTGGAGGTGTGAGGAGGTCAACTGTCCTCCCTCACTTGGAATCCACATGGTAGGCCTCCCCTCCCTGCTCATGAGACCACACACTAGCCCCAGGCACTGCCCTTGGAGTCACTGTCCAGCAAGGAAACAGTAGGTGTTGGTACCCAGAGCTCCCTGTGACAGGGGACACACAGGCAGAGGGAGGTGCTGTTCATAGGAAGGTTGGAGGTTGGAGGTTGTGTCCTAGGAAGACTGGGCACAGGGAACACTCAAGCAGGGGAGACAAAGATTCCAAGGACATTGAGGGGAGACTGACACAAAGGACACATGGGAAACTGAAGCTGTGGCTGTACACAGGGTTGGTATGGGGGGAAGGGCAGAGGAAAAGGGACCAATTTTGAAAGGGGTAGAAACTTCCCCCTTTGTTGTGGTTGTCTGGGTGCCAGGACGATTTCTTAACCGCTGGTATCTCACCCTTTTTTCTATTGCTCCAGAGGGTGGCGGAGTCTGCCAATCTCTGGGGCTTTGCCCGTGAGGGCTCTGGTCCCAGGAGTCAGGTGTGCAGGAGACACGGAGTGAGGAAAGCCAGCTGGGTGTCATCCACTCTCCAGGTGGGGATGATTTGGTGAGAGAAGAGACGTGCACCTGAATTCACAGAAGGTTATGTTTAACTGTGTGGCTGGGGGCTTGGAGGAGGTTCTGGGAGGTTCTGGTGCCTCCTTCGACCTATGTTGGTTCTCTTGACACATTTGGGTGGGGGGAATATAAGATACAAAGAAGAGGCTCCAACAAGAACAACTCAGTGATTCATCACAAAATAGAAACAGAGCACTGCAGGCACCCTGGACCATCCCTTCGATCCCCATCCCTATTGCACACCCCACTCCTCCCAAAGGAGTCCCTGGACTCACTTTAATGCTGATTGTTCCCTTGCTTTTTTCTTCATGGTTTCATCACCCGAGCATGCTGCTTGTACTATGCAGTACTATGCTCATGTTTTTCTTAAGACTGTGTATGCACAGAGAACATTAGTCTGTTTTCTTCCATGCAACTTCATGAATCTTCCCCTCCCACGTTACCCCTGCCCTGAATCCTTACCCATAACCAGGGGCACAGTCAGCACTGGGGTCACTGAGAAGGGAAGGGGCAGGATTTCGGCATGCATAGGCACTCCTGCACCATCATAATTCCTGCAATGCTGCCACGTGTCACCCTGCAGCCCCATCCCCCTGTGCTGGACTACACACAGCAGGGTCAATTGCAGCCTCTCTATAGTCAGAAGGGTTGGGCCATGTCCAATCTGTTTCCCATGGTCCCCAGTTTGCAAAGAAAAGCAGAAGAATGAGGGGCACCTGGGTGGCTCAGTCGGTTAAGTGTCCAACTTCGGCTCAGGTCATGATCTCGCGTTTTGTGAGTTCGAGCCCCGCGTCGGACTCTGTGCTGATAGTTCAGAGCCTGAAGCCTGCTTTGGATTCTGTGTCTCCCTCTTTCTCTGCCCCTCCCTGCTCATGCTCTGTCTCTTTCTGTCAAAAATAAATAAACATTTAAAAAAAAATTTTTTAAAAAGAAGAAAAGCAGAAGAATGAGAAGGAGAGATACGGGGAAATCACAGAGAATCTAGCTGTGTGCAAAAGAGGAACTTATAACCCACAGGCCATCAGAGCTAGGAGGCCTTCTAGCCCCACTTCTTTGATTTTCAGAAGAAGACACTGAGGTCCAGAGTGGGCAAATGAATTGCCCAAATCATATGTGGGTGCCCTGTCTCATGCACCACTGTCTACACAGGGAGCTACTTAATCAATCTTTGTCAGACCAGAATTCATTGAGCTGGGAGATGAGTAGCTTATGTTAATCTGAGAGGGAAGAATTATCAACTTTTCCCATGAGATGGAGAGAAAATTTCATTCATTCATTCACTCATTCATTCAACAACCATTTACCTTATGCCTTCATGTTTCCAGTAAAGGGGTGAATATGAGAGATGTAGCTCTTGTCTTTGAGGGGAGTAGCATCTCGCTGGGAGACAGATTCCTGACAATTCCAATGTCACAGGGTAGGTAGCTGGGATGGGGGAGGTGAAGGCTAGGGATGGCTGAGGGGGATGGGTGGGGGGGGACAGCGGGAGCTCTTGCCCTTTTGAACTGCAAAGTGGGTCCTCAGAGACAAGTTGACATGGTAGGGACTCTCAGGCAATCTCAAGGGATGTGAATTCCACAGGTGATCTTGGTACCCTGAGAATTCCTGGACTCTCAGGTATTATGTTCCCTATCACACTCAGTCTCCTAATGTGCTGGAAATCCTCCTCCAGCTACCAAGTTTTGTGCTCTGTGACCAACATCACCTCTGCCCCAGCAGAGGAGGGGCCACCACCCACAGGGGGCGCTGTCTCCAAACAGGACTTACCTGGCTGGGGGTGGGAGGTGGTCCCTGGGAAAGGGTGATGGTGCTGTCCGTGGTTCTGAATCAGAGGGGAGTGCTGGCTTTGGGCATGTCCACAGCTCTGTGGAGGGGCCTGATCACACAGAACAGGGATCCTAGGTCTGGAGTCAGTATAGTCAGCATGTCAGATGTGCTGGAGAGGGCTTAGGTCTACCTGGAAGGGAAACTCCAGGGGAAGGGAACTCCCTCAGGGGAAGGGAAGGTCTCAGTCTCTCCTCCTTATCCTTCTATCCACCCTCAGAAATGTCCTATGGACAATGCCAGGCTATTGCCACTAGTTCAAGAGCAGGGAAAGTGAAGGTTCTGTGTTGCCCTTTTACATATCCGGTTCCATTTCATTTTCTGAACATCTCTGACAGAGAGGGGTAATCCCCTCATCACATAGAGCAGGCAGCCAAAACTCAAGACAGATGGGCAGCTGTAGGAACTAGCTTCCAAAGACCACCCCAAACAACCCTGGCCTTCCTTACACAAACATGGAGCTCCCCTCATTATGAGATAAAATTGTTATTATTATCTCCTCCTCTTGAATCAAGGTCGGGTCCATGACTACTTTGATTAATAGAATGTGGAGGACAAGATGTTCTAAGACTCATACAGCTCAGATATTAAGAAGGCTTGGTAGCTTCCGCTCCTGCCTCGCAGAGTCCTGGGCGTCTGTGTAAGCAACCCAGGGGACTCTGATGGAGAGAGAGGCTACATAGAGGAACCCTGAGCCTCAGACATCCAGCCCCAGCCCCGGCCACCATCACAACATAACTGCCCAGAAGAGCCCAGAGCAAGACAAGGAGTGAAACTGTCCAGCTGGGCTCTGACCAATTTACAGCACTGTGAGACAAAATACAATGATTGTTCAGGCTACTGAGTTGTAGGGTGGCTTGATGTGCAGCAACAGGTAACTGAAACACTAGCTTGCACAAATCATAGCTAATAGGTAAAAGGTAACGTTCTGGAGGTTTACAGGCCTGATGAATTTTTCTACATACTGTATTTCTTTAAAATTTTTTTTAAAATGTTTATTTACTTATTTTGAGAGAGCAAGAGAGAGCAAGAGGAGGAGGAGTGGGGGGGGGGGGCGGTGGTGGAGAGAATCCCAAGCAGGGTCTGTGCTGTCAGAGCAGAGCCCAATACAGGGCTCAAACCCATGGACTGTGAGATCATGGCCTGAGCCGACATCATGAGTCAGAGACTTAACCAACTGAGCCACCCAGGCACCCCTTTTACGTACTGTATTTAAAGGATGGCTCTTAAATGGAGATCTAAAGCCTTCAGTGAAGACGCCTGTGGAGCTTTGCCAGGCTGGGACTACATTTCCCAGAATCCCCTTCCACGTTTGCATCCAGGTTAAAGCTGGCTACAAGAGAAGGGAGAAGTTGAAGCAGCAGCCATGGGGATCCGAGGGTCAGTGGAAGAGCAGGAACTATTGCAGCTCTCACACCCTGTGGCTGCTCTGGTGGCTCACCTTTGTTGGCTTGACATTCCAGCTGCTCAATTGCTGGGAGTGAAGAAGGTGTTGGGGGAAAGTGGCTGAATTTCCGGGAGCAAGAGCCATTGAGCCCTGGTACATTGATTGGTCCACCAATCCAGGGGGACACAGGTGGCCCAGAGAGAAGTTCACAGTGACATGCAAAGGATCCAGGAAAACAGTGTGCCTGTTTCTCTCCTTCTAAGACATTGTCCCAGGATCTCTTTAACCTGACAACTAGGGCCATTTGCCTATTCACAGGAGCCCCATCTTCCCTGAGCAAAGGACAGGATATGGCCAACGGTCTCAGTAGTCAGAATGACCAATGCCCAGTTTTGTGTGTGTGTGTGTCTGTCTGTCTATGCTGATTAAATGCCCAAATTAAACATTATTTCCGGGTGTGACTGTGGGGGTGTTTCCAGATGAGATTAGCATTTGAATCGGTTGACTTGGTTGACTCAGTAAAGTAGATAACCCCTTCCGGCTGCCAGTGGGCATCATCCAAGGTCTGAAAAGAACAAAAGGCAGAGGAAGAGTACTCATTCCCTTCCTGAGCTGCGACATTGGTGTTTTCTTGCCCGTGCACTGAGATCTGCAGCATCAGTTCCCCCTGGTTCTCAGGCTTTGGGACTCAGACTGGAATTACACCTCTGGCTTTCCTGGGTCCCCAGCTTTCAGGTGGCAGATTGTGGGTCCCCTCAGCCTCCATTATTGAACCAGTTCTTCATAGTAAATCTCTGTTTGGTTCTGTTCCTCTGGGGAACCCTGTCTAATACAGTCAAAAGGGGGACAAACAGATGAAAGCAAGACCTCATGGGCCATATTTCCTACTTTCTCATTATTTCCATGAGAAATAGAAGCCACTGAAAGTGGAAAGCTAGAGAATCAGAGAGTGAAATGTCCAGATTTGTGTTTTCAGGTGTTCTCTCCAGCTGCCCTGGAGGAGGGGGCGGGTTGGAGGGGCATCTGGAGTGGAGTCAACAGTCTGGGGCCACTGACCATCCAGTATTTCTGTTGACAAAGACTCCTGTCACTAAATGCAGCATGGCCCTCTTGCACAGTTGTGACCCCTAAGAATGCTGGGCTTTACTCTGCCCGTAGTGTGTGATAAGTAAACACTTGTGGAATGCAGACCATTAAAAGTACAAATTTAGGGGGGAAAGGTGACAAATGTGGTATACAATAGGAACCAAATTTTGAGTTAAAAACTGTATAGTGTTAACAAGATGACAAAGGCTAGTCCCTGCATCAGAGGGCTGAGACTGGGTGGGACAGGAGGGAACAGGGAAGGGAGAGGAGGTGCATAGATGGGGGTAGGGGCAGGTAGAACACAAAGGAGCAGTCACAGGGTGTGTGGGCCAGGTGTTTCCAGGAAGAAGCTGACCATGATGTCCCCATATCTGTCCCTCTGGACTCCAGATCCACACCTTAGTCCCATCTCAAGAAGGGCGGAGACTCGGTCAGGCCTCTCAGCTCTGCTCCCTGGGGGCCCCCACACCTGCAGGGACAACATGGCTCTCAGATCAGAGAGTCACCCCTTTAATTCTAACTACAGGTGGGGTGGGACAGCTCAGCCCCACCTGGAACTCAGGGACTTCCTGGAGACTTCCCTGGAGAGGGATAGGCCCGCTCACCTTGTGTAGTAGATCCAGGTGAGGCCATAGGTGAAGAGGAAGCCAGACCCCATGAAGGCCCCTCTGAGCAGGGTGAGGACCAGGGGCATGAGCCCTCCTACTCCTCAGTCACACAGTTGACGGAAGAGGGGCTTTCTGGGGAAGGGGGGGGGGGGGGGGTGGGCAGGGGATGAAGTTCTGGCCCTAGGCCCTTCCACATCCTAAACACCTGGCCAGGTTGTCCACCCCCAGAATCTGTGTTGCAACTCACTTTGCACAGAGAGGCTGAAGGAAATGTTTTGGGAGCCCAGTGGGTGCTAAGCCTGGCAGGTGAATTCCCCTTCATCTCCAGACCCTATGTGGGGCAGCTCCAGGACATCAGGTGCTTAGGGTTGGGGGAGTGGGGCAGCTTGTTAGGGCTTTTCCTTCCTGGGACCAGCTCAGCATGGCAGGGGGTTGCTATTGGACCAGGATCCAGTGGGGGGTGGTGGAGCTGAGAGGTGTGCCTCTCCCACTTCCCAAACAGACACAGAGGGTGCACGACTATTTGACCCAAGCCCATGTATAGACTCCAGGAGTCTAGAGTGGCTGAAAGATCCTGGAGGGAGAGAGGCTTAGCTGAGACTAGAAGGAGGAGAGGAACTGGTCATATTAACATATGGAGGAAGGCACCTCAGGTAGAGGAGTGACAAGCAAAGGCACTGAGCCTTTTATCCCCTGGAAAAAGATGTTTCCTACTGAATCAATTCCTTTATGGACACATGGCTATGAGCCTGGTAGATGAAAGGAAATGCAAATATCTCTGGGACCTGCTAGAGAA
The DNA here is from genome assembly GCF_023721935.1 of Panthera uncia. NCBI lineage: Eukaryota > Metazoa > Chordata > Mammalia > Carnivora > Felidae > Panthera > Panthera uncia. Next base: position 6,607,144 of record NW_026057588.1, read on the forward strand.
GACAGGGAAGTTTCTGCACCTGATAAGCTGAGGAAGTCACCCTGGAGTGCAGGGGAGCCACCAGAGGGCTCTGAGCGGGGAAGGGGCAGGGTAGGCTATGGGGGTAGGGAAACCTTTCTGGGCCTGTTCTATGTGGGACACAAACTTGACGGGAGACACCAGAGACCAGGAGGCTGGGCAGGAGGAAGGAGCAATGGTCAAGGCCATATGGGTGAAGGGGAGGAGGCAGGACAAAGAGGGGATGAGGAAGGGAGCAATTTGGGACATTTTCTGGAGATAAAGCTTACAGGACCCATTGATTCATGGGGGTGGGAGAAAAAAGGAGGCATGTGGAGTTAGTCAGGAGTCCTGACCCAAGTAGCTGGGGGGATGGAGACCCGTGTCCCCAATTTCTGCACTTCAAAGTCATATTTGGACCCTGCACCAAAGCTGTTAGAGAGACCCAGACTCCACCCTCATTTCCCACCCTAGACTCTTCTGGCTCCTGGCCCACTCACCTTCCTACAGCATGGATTATAGCAGCACTACCAGCAGCAGAAACATCTCTTGAACCATAAATGCCAGGCACTGTCTTGGGACAGTCTGGTCACCACAGTCTCAGTATGGGAAAAGTGGTTAAAAACACACACACACACACACAAGAGGAAGCCAGTGGATAGGAAAAGGATAGTAATTGTATGCATTAGTGCAACTTCAGACCCCCAGTCGCCAGAGATGAAGAGGTTCTTGGTCCTACTCTGCAGGACTCAATGAAGTCTGGAGAAGGCAAAAGACCCCCAAAAGTCATACTGGCTGATGTATCTTTCATACTTGGAAAGCTTCATAGAAATCGGTATGATTTCTGCCATTCAGTACTTGCCAGTGAATTTTTATCCCCTGGAAAAAGATGTTTCCTACTGAATCAATTCCTTTATGGACACATGGCTATTTGGGGGTTTTGTTTCTTCTTGAGACCGTTTCGGTAAATGAAATTTTTCTTATAATTTTTACACGTCATCTGAATTTTAAAATGAAATAGCATATATTTGAGTGAAACATCCCCTTATATTGTTCTTAAAGCAAAAGACATTGAAGCAAAACATACACGGAGAAAACAGTTCAGTTTATAAAGATAAGCTTGATCAATTTTCGTACGATGATGACATTCCTGGAATAACCACCTAGATCAAGAAACCCCACCAGCACTCATTCTCAAGTTACTCCCTTCTAAAAAAGTAACCACTATAAGTAACTTCTATCATCATTGATTAGTTTTCTGTTTTTGACTTCGATGTAGTTGGGATCTTAGTGTCTGGCTTCTTGTGCTTAATATTTTATTGTGAGAGTTACCCGCACAACAGCTATCCATTCATTCTCACTGCTGAAAGAGTTTCACTGTGTGCATATGCCATACGCTATACAATAGGATATTTGGGTTGTTTCTAGTCTGGAACAATTAGGAAGAGTGCTCATACAAACATGGCTTTGATGTGAATATGCACTTTTGTTTGGTGTATTTTTTAGAGTGGGATTTCTCAGTAATAATCGAGAGGGTCTGGGTCTCCAGGCCCCTGGGTTACTGGACCTCTGAGGCTCCAGGACCCCGAGCCTAAAGACTACTGAGTCTCAGGGGTCTGGGCCTTTGGATCCCTCAGTCTCAGAAGTCGGGGTCTCGAGGGGTCAAGCCCTCTCTCACCGGCTTGCCATCCCGGAGCTCCACCTCCTGGTGAAGGGAAGTGTGTACTACCCGGTTCGCTGGCCGGGACCTCAATCTCACCCACTACCCAGAGCCAGGCACACGTCCAGAAACCACCCCCCACCCCCCCAACCACTAACAGCTAGGCACGCGCAGAGACCTCAGCTCACACATACTGCTACCTCTCCCTATCCGACAGGCTCATGCGCACAAATACCACCCGCACGTGCACGCATAGATCCACCCAGAGCCCCGACCCTCGGACTTCCTGCCCTGAGCATGCGTCACCTCCACCTTTCGCACTCTTGAGCCGCCGCAGCACTCCCATCCTCAATTCCCAGCTGCAACGCCACCCTCAAAGGGTAGAAATCAATGCTCTACAGTGTCTTTAAAAGCCTGTAATAATCCCACGAAAACAGATAATCCGAATACAGCTACTTCCCCTTTTAAGTGTCCGGCACGGTGACGGTGACAACGCACTGCGACAGAAATTCTTTCTGTCTCACCGTCATAGAAACTCTCTCTCTCTTTCTCAGCTCTGCCGCGTCCTAAGCCCAGGCGCAGGCGCATAAAGGAAATCGGGCAGTGCACTTTAGCAATCGGTAGAAAGGGCCGCAAGGGTTGCTGGGAGTTGTAGGACTGGGAGGCCTAGTAGGGGCAGGAACTTTGGAGTTGCCGCATGGGGTTCTAGGAGCAGTAGGCAAGACAGCCCCAAAGCCTTGTGGGAGTTGTAGTCTCCGGAGCCACTTCCGTGCCAGACTTCCGCGTGTGGGGCTGTTGGGACGTCCTAGTACCGCGTTCTGTCCAGGTGAGTAGTTGCTCCTGGAGCGTGTGGGCCCATGGGCCCCCGCTCGTTATTGCGGTGCCATGTGAGGTCGAGAGCCTCGGGGAGTGGTGACACTAGCGCCTGTGTCCCAGAGGCCTTCTGGCCAGGATCCCCACTCTGGGCATTGTGGTCCATCCTGTCTCTTGCCCGTCCACCCCTTCCACCAGGTGGGGATTCCACGATCTCCCTCCCCAACCCCCATGCCATTAGGCACATCAAAGAGGCCCCTAGTGTGTCCTCGAGCTTCTGTTCTGATAGAGGGTTCACACACTATCATCCTGACAAGGCTGTGATCCAGAGGCATCCCTGGGGTCCGCGTCTCTTCTGGGGGCATCTATTATTACCTCATTCTACAGTTCTTTAACCTAGCGCCGACACTGTTCCAAGCCCAATGTGAGGCTGGTGGACGAGGCAGACCCAGTCCCTGACATTAGTACCCCGAAGGAGACAGGTCGGCCACCATGACGGGTAGAGCCATGGTCAGGCTGGGATGGAGGCATCTTGGCGGCTCTGTGAGCCTAGAGGGGGCGCCTGACCCAGACTGGATTCATAGTCTTCAAGGGGAAGACACTTAACAGGCATTTCAAACCTGACGTGTCCAAATGGAATTCCTGGGGACCCTCCTGACAAAATGGCCCCATCTTCCTCCCCGGTGCTCTGGCCAAAACCTCCAAGTCACTTTGCATTCACCTTTTCTCATCAGCCCCGCCTCCACCACAATCCAAGTCTTGTGCAAGTCCTATGGACTCTGCCTTCGGAACGGATCTAGAATCCCACCCTTCCCACCTCCACTGCCCACCACCCCCACCCAGGCCACTTGCATCTGTCACTGGCTATTGCCATAGCCTCCTCACTGGCCTCCCTGCCTTTGCTCTTGCCCCCTAAAGGATGTTCCTCACACAGCAGTCAATGGAATGGGATCGTTTTAAAATATAAATCAGGGGCACCTGGCTGGTTCAGTCAGTTAAACATCTGACTCTTGATTTCGATTTCCGCTCCGGTCCTGATCTCAGGGTTGATTAGTAATGTCGAGCCCTGTGTTGGGCTCCATGCTGGGCATGGTGCCTGCTTGGGATTCTCTCTCCCTCTCCGTTTGTCCCTCCCCTTCTCTCTCTCTCTCTCTCTCTCTCTCTCTCTCTCTCTCTCAAAAACAAAACCCTTGTCAGTTCATATCCCTTTCCTGCTCAGAATCCTCCTGTGGCTCATATCTCCCTATGAATAAAATTCCAATTCCATATCATGGCCTATGAGCCTCTGACAATCTGCACAGACTCAACACCTGCCAGGGTCTTCCTCCTTCAGGAGGCAGACCTCAAAACTGGGTGACTGTAGATTTAGGGCAAGAGGAGGGATGAGTCCAAGGTGACTTTATGTCCTGTCCTGCGAAGGGGCTAGGTGGAAGGTGGTGATGCTCTCAGGAGACAGGAAACAGCTGGGCTGGAGCAGGTTTCTGCCTTGTGGAATGGAGCCTGGCCAGTGTGGGCACTTGGGATCTGGGAGAAGGCCTAGCCAGAATCCTCAGTGGGGCATTTGGAGGACCAGCTGGATGGACATCACAATTCAGACTCACCTACAAGAGAATGGGCTGGGTGGGACCCGAGGACCATGATGAGGACTCTCCAAAAGAGACTGGGATTCAGCAGAAGATAAACCAGGGCAGCAGAGAGAGGATCAAGTCAAAAGTCAAAGGAGAAAAAAGTTTCAAAGGGCTGTTGCTCAGCGCTGACAGATGCACCTGATGGTCACCATTGATGGCTCCTAAGCGTTACTTGCTGGCCCCGTGACAGGGAGGAGTTCTCTGAGCAGAGGAAAGAGCTGGTGCAAACACCTTCCAGTAGGTGCATCATGGAGTGTTTGAGAGTAGAGACCAGCATGACTGAGGACAGTGGGACATGAGGTCAGAGAAAAAGGGAGCCAGGTCACAGAGAGCCTCGGAGCCACTGGCTTTTCCTAAAGTGAGAAGGGTTGCATGGGACGATGTATAGAACATACCGGGCAGGGTCCGCTGGCTGTCCTGTGGAGAGGAGAGGAGGGTGGGCAGAGTGGAGGCAGGGACTCTGGTGAGGAGCCTCCTGCAGTATTGCTCACATGAGGGTGGCAGCCGTGGAGATGGGGAGACGCATCGCCTTCTGGGTTAAAGCTGCCGTCAAACAGGATTTGCTGTATGCCATTTGGGCATTTGGGGTTTGAGGTCTGAGGATGTGGAGAAACGGTCAGGGCTTGACATTGTAATTTGGAGTCACCGGCAGGGAGAGGAAGAAGAGTGGCGAGAGCAGGTCAGCGTCCCGGAGCCCAAGGCATCTTGCCTGGGCAGCTGACAGGATGGAAGTGCTCTTTACTGCAGGAGAAGCAGGCGTGGGAAGAAGAATCAGGAATCTGGGTTTTGAGGCGCCTGTTAGACATCTTGAGTCGCACTGGTCCCTTGCCCCAGAAAGTCACAGACAGTAAACAATAGGTCACATGAGGTCATTCCACATATGGTGGCAAATCCTAGAAGCAGATAACCTGCTGGGAGGCTCCTGCACTAGGCCAGGCTGGAGGCCATGGTAGCTTGGGGAGGGGATACTGGGTTTACCAGGCATGTGGGACCAAGGAGGGTGTAGCTAGAGGATTGGTTTTGGCTGGGGATGGAGGAGGTTGGAGGAGGGGGATGGAAAGGGGTCAGGGATGGGCTTATCCATGTTTTGATACATCCGTAGAATCTTGTGGGAGATTCTGACACCAGAGCAGAGTTGAGCCCAGCCCTGGAGGCCCAAACACCCCACCTCGAAAACAAAAGCAACCCCAGATAGTCTCCTTTGGAGATGTGATCCAGCAGCCTCCCCGGAGGCATCGACCCCGCAATCCGGAATCCGCACGTAACCTGCCTCCCCTCTCTCCCTGTCCAGGGGCAGCCAACTCCTCCCCGCCCGCCCGGAACCCGCGATGCCCGCCCCGCAGTGCGCCTCCTGCCACGCGGCGCGCGCCGCCCTCCGCCGCCCGCGCTCCGGCCAAGCGCTGTGCGGCGCCTGCTTCTGCGCCGCCTTCGAGGCCGAGGTGCTGCACACGGTGCTGGCGGGCCGCCTGCTGCCGCCCGGCGCCGTGGTGGCCGTGGGCGCCTCCGGCGGCAAGGACTCCACGGTGCTGGCGCACGTGCTGCGCGAGCTGGCGCCGCGCCTGGGCGTCTCGCTGCGCCTGGTGGCCGTGGACGAGGGCATCGGCGGCTACCGGGACGCGGCGCTGGCGGCCGTGCGGCGCCAGGCGGCGCGCTGGGACCTCCCGCTCACCGTCGTGGCCTACGCCGACCTCTTCGGGGGCTGGACGATGGACGCCGTGGCCCGCAGCACGGCCGGCTCCGGCCGCAGCCGCGCCTGCTGCACCTTCTGCGGGGTCCTGCGGCGCCGCGCGCTGGAGGAAGGGGCGCGCCTCGTGGGAGCCACGCACATCGTGACGGGTGAGCGCGGGCGCCGCAGCCGAGGGGCGCGGGGCGGGCGCTGCAAGGGAGCTGGGCGCGTGCCCAGCAAGGGGTGAAGGAGACGCCGGGGGTGCCCGAAGTGGGGGATCTCCACGAGAAGGGGGTGCGCACGCCCGCTGAAGGTGCGTGGGCAGAGTGTGTGCGCGCCGGGGCTGGGCGCGGCAAGCTTTGAGTCACTGCCTTCGCTTTGGCCACGGAGGGGTGCAGGGGTGCTCTCCGGGGGCTGGGGCTGTGTTCCCTGCAGTTTCCAAAATGACATTCTCTGTGTCCCTTCACAAAAGGAGGCGAGTGAAGTGACACCACCCATCAGAAGCCATCTGTAGTCTGAAACGCAACTCTTTAGACCCCCCTTCTCTGTCGGCCTCTTCTGAGAACTTGAGAACTTACTCTCTCCCAACCGTTGCTTCAACACGTGATTGTTGACCATCTCCTCTGTACCAGACGCTCTGTAGCCTCGAGCAATACCTAACCTCGGTTACCTCATCTGTAAAACGGGGTTATTAATAATATCGAGGTCCCAGGGTCGTTGGGAATAAAGTGAGTTCTGTGTGAGGCACTTAGACCAGAGACTGGCAAACAGCAGACCTTACAGAGATGTTTGCCTCCTGATGCTGCCCAAGGCAGCCTCTGCCCCTGCCCTCCCGACATGTCCATAATTATAACCCGGTAAGTGCCGCTAAGGAAAAATCACACAGACTTTGCCAGTTTATAACAGGAGGACCCAGTGAAGGGGGAAGCCTGGAGTTAGGAAGTGGTTCCTGAGTGAGCCTGACCTGAAGGCCGCCTGAGTAACCAGTGAAGGGCAGACCCAGTTGTTGGGGTCTGAGCAGAGGAGGAGGCTGGTGCAAAGGCCCTGAGGAGGGGAAGTGTGGCCAACTGGAGAAGCCCCAAGAAGACCAGTCAGTGTCTGTCGGACCAGACAGACTCAAGTATAAGACGACAAGATGCAGAATAGGTAGACGTTTAGGTGACGTTTATGGTGACTGTTGAGGAAATACCGAAGCTCTCGCTGGCCTTCCTGCACGCGGTGACCGCATTCCCCGCACTGGGACGGCAACACCTCCACTGACCGTTAGAGGCCGCTTTGACTTCTCCGGTGCCGGTGCCGTGTGACGTGTGACGTACACCTTCAACTGAGACTGACCCTCCTGAAAAAGCAACTGGCGCAGGGCCTGGTTGGCGATAAGTGGGTGGCAAATGAGGGCACCCCGGGTTGCCTCCTGGAGGCCTGTGTGTCCCCTCTCGTTTCTCACTGTGCCCACCGCCCACCTCCACCGGGCTGTCGCGCGGTGCCCAGGGGTCTCCATGGCCCTGTCCGGCCCTCCCTGCTGTTCTCCACGCACCCCCCCCCCCGCCCCCATCTCTCTCCTGGTCCTGGCGTCCTGCAGTGTCTGGGGGTGGGGTGGGGGTCTCCAGCCCGGCTCGCCCACTCTGGGCCGCTCTCCAGGGCCCCTCCCCGTCCGTCTGGGTCCCTGCTGCCCCACGGCGGCGCCCGCATCTCACCGGCTCCCCGTCTCTCTCCCCCAGGCCACAACGCCGACGACATGGCGGAGACCGTGCTCATGAACTTCCTGCGGGGCGACGCGGGGCGGCTGGCCCGGGGCGGGGGCCTGGGCTCGCGGGGCGAGGGGGGCGCGCTGCCGCGCTGCCGCCCCCTGCAGCTGGCCTCGCAGAAGGAGGTGGTGCTGTACGCGCACTTCCGCCGCCTCGACTACTTCTCGGAGGAGTGCGTCTACGCGCCCGAGGCCTTCCGCGGCCACGCGCGCCACCTGCTCAAGCTCCTGGAGGCGGCGCGGCCGTCGGCGGCGCTGGACCTGGTGCACTCGGCCGAGCGCCTGGCCTTGGCCCCGGCCGCGCGGCCCCCGCCCCCCGGCGCCTGCTCCCGCTGCGGGGCGCTGGCCAGCCGCGCGCTCTGCCAGGCCTGCGCCCTCCTGGACGGGCTGCAGCGCGGCCGGCCCCGCCTGGCCATCGGCAAGGGCCGCGGGGGGCGCGACGAGGAGGGGTCGTCGGGGCCGCCACCCCCGCCTCCCAGCGACCCCGGCTCTGCGCCGGGCCCCGCCGCCGGGGGGTGCGGGGCTGCCTGTAAAGAGCGCTGCGAATAAACCCAAGGGACCTCCGCCCGGGCTTCGGTGCGAGGCTGGGAGGGGGACGGACGGGACCGGGCGCCGCCGACCCCGCAGAAGCTGGGGGCCGGGACTCCTGGGTCTGAGGGAGGAGGGGCTGGGGGCCGAGACTTCCGGGTCTGAGGGAGGAGGGGCTGGGGGCCTGAACTGGGTCTGAGGGAGGAGGGGTTGGGGGCCAGGACCCCTGGGTCTGAAGGAGGAGGGGCTGGGGATCAGGACTCCTGGTCTGAGGGAGGAGGGCCTGTGGGTTCAGACTCCTGGGTCTGAGGG
>NW_026057588.1:6615501-6691314 GCF_023721935.1 Panthera uncia
GGGCTGGGGGCCTGGACTCCTGGGTCTGAGGGAGGAGGGCCTGTGGGGTCAGACTCCTGGGTCTGAGGGAGAAAGGACAGGGGCCAGGACTCCAGGGTCTGAGGGAGGAGGGGCTGGGGGTTAGGACTCTCGGGTCTGAGGGAGGAGGGGCTGGGGGCCTGGAGAAGGGGCTGGAGGGGTCAGTACTCCTGTGTCTCAGAGCCGGTAGGAATTAAGGGGCTGCTTGCCTCACACTCTGCCAGGTTCTGGGCATGCTCAGGAGAGTCCTAATGCTTTTATAGGACCTACTATGTGTCATGTCTGACTGTTGCACGAGAAGTAAAACCGCTTCACTTGAGGGACTCTCATTTACAGTAACCATGTTTACCTTTGAGCGTGGCGCACGGTGCGGATGCTGCACCATCCGGTTTCATCCACAGCGCGATCTCATTGGCTGTGCGGTCACCTAGGGGGAGTTTGTCCCTCTGAACCCGGGTGGGGGGAGGATGGCCAGAGTTGGCCTGTGGTTCAGCACCATCCTATAGAAATATAGTGTGAGTCAAATGTGTAATTGTCAGTTTTCTAACAGCTTATTTTTTAAAGGAGGGGGAACAGGTGAACTTTTAGTAATGTATTTTACTTGACCCAAATAAATATATTTGATCTAAATATCCAAAATATTACCATTTTAACACGTAGGCGCTATTTTTAAAACTATGAGGTATTTTACAGGCGCTTTTTTTTTTTTTTTTTTTTTTGTACTAAGCTTTTGAAATATAGTGTGTCTGTTATAGCCCATCTGCCTTCGGATTCAACCACTGTTCAGACGTCCCATTTGACCCGAGGGCCCCAACAAGGGAACTGGGAAGATGCTGTCCTAGGCCTTGGCCACAAGAGGTCACTGTGCCCACGCCTGTGCATCAGGTGGCCATTGCTGGCAAAATCAGGTCTCCGCTGCCCACTTGGGAGCTCTGCTCTCTGCCCCCCACCCCCACCCCCACCCGGGACCCCCTGGTCTGAGCCAGCCGCCAAGGGCGAGAGGCACAGTCTGGCAGAAATATTAAGGCCCCATAGGAAACCTTCCTTGACCTCAAGACCTGTGTGTACATGCACTCATTCATTCTGCAAATATTTATTGAGCACTTCATTTGTGACAGCCGTGAACACATAAATACCTTCCCTAATGGGAGAGGCCAAAAAGAGAAAGGAGAAGAATAAGTTGAATATATAGTATGTCAGATGGTAATAAATCAGGGGATGGAAACATGCCCACATTGAAGCAGGTGTACTGTAAGCCCTGACAGTTGGGTTTTCTTTTTTCTTTTCTTTTCTTTTCTTTTTTTTTGTTTTGTAACTTTTAAATGTTTATTTATTCTTGAGAGAGGGGGAGAGTCAGAGAGAGGGGGAGACCCAGTGTCTGAAGCAGGCTCCAGGCTCTGAGCTGTCAGCCAGCATTCAAACTGCAAGATCGCAACCTGAGCCACCAGGCGCCCCTGGTTTTCTCTTTTTTGTAATCCAAGTGCCTGACTTAAGCTTTGCTCACCAAGGCTTCCTCTTCAAAGATGGCTATCTCAGTAAACAGATTTCCAGTCAGACAACTAGATAAAAAAAAAAGCCTGGCTCCCTCCCCCCACCCCCTCCAGGCACCTTTGTTTTAGAGATCTTAGCTGATTTCCATAAATCACCAGCAGCCTGTTTTTCCTCTTCCCAAGCTTTAAATTCCCCACTCTTCTGTGGTTTTTTTTTTTATGTTTATGTTTATGTTTATTTTTGAGCACGAGTTGGAGAGGGACAGAGAGAGGAGGGAACAGAGGGTAGGAAGCACGCTCTAGACTGACAGCAGAGAGCCTGATGTGGGGCTTGGGAACTCATGAACCAGAAGATCATGACCTAAGCCAAAGTCTGGCTTAACTGACTGAGCCACCCAGGCACTGCCCCCGCCCCCCAACTCTTATGTTTTAAATTCATGAATAGTGAACCCTTGAAATCCTAGGCACCCCCCCTTGATCCCAATAAAAGCAGAACCCCAGACACCCATGCACCCACCCTCCACCGTGACTTTGCTGTATGGCCCGTGGTATGCCATGTGATTTCCAGATCCTGTAAGTAATAAACCTTTTTTTTTTTTTTTTAAGTTTCCTGGTGGTTACTCTTGAGGGCAATCTTGCAATCATGAGAACCCGGGTTATCGATGGGCTGAGACCCACACAAAACAGTGAGGTGGACAGAAAGGCCTCAAGGAGAAGGTGGCATCTGAGCCAAGACCTATCCAACGTGAGGCAGTGAGCTCTGCAGATGGCAGGGAAGAGCCTTGTTGGTGGCAGCACAGCAGTCACAGACCGAGGCAGGGTAATAGGGGAAGAGAGGGCTGAGAGGGAACAGAGCGTATAGGCTCAGCTTTGGTTTTGAGACAGAAGCCACAGAGAGTTTTGAGCAGAGGAGTGAAAAAGGTCGTGCCTTTATTCACGCAGCAAACATTTGCTGATATCTCCCAGGGGCACTGAGGCAGCCCCAGTCCCGGCCCTCAGTGGTTTCCTCAGGTCTCCCCACCTGTCTGATGGGGAAGGCAGACATGGAGGGACTCGTGCTACGGTCAGGGGAGCTAGCCAGGGCACCAGGGAGTCCAGAGGTGAGGTGCCCAGCTCAGCATGGGGTGTCACAAAATGCCTTCTGAAGGAGGCAGTGTTAAAACACTGAGGGTAAGAATTAGCACGAGAATGGGGTGGGAGGGAGATGGGGCTGAAAGAATGGCAGATAGAAGCCTGCAGGCAAGGAAGGACCTTGAACCTGTTTGGAAGGGCAGCTAGCAGGCCAAGATGGTGGGGGAGGAGCTAGCCCAGGGGGACTGCCAGGGGAAGCCAAACAGAGCAGAGGCAAAGGGGTGGGATGGTGGGAATGGATGGGAGGGCTATTTAGTGAGCACTCACCATGGGTTGGAAAGCCTACTAAACCCTAGGGTGTGTTTGTAAGCATAAGAGCTCCTGCATGAACCCCAATACAAGAGGAGTCCTTCCCAAACAGACTGAACAGAAATAATGATGTTTGCCAACGTAGGCAGAAGGCCATAGTAAACACGGGGCAGTCTTTTGCTGAGGGAGGAAACCATAGTAAGCATGGAGGGCAGAGCAGGGATGTTGCTGAGGCAGGAAGCCCCAGTCATCATGGAGGGAGGTTTTGCTATGGTTTTGGCCTTGGTAAATGCAGCCCCTACGTAAGCACAAGGGATCCTTCATTCTTGTTGAGGATGGCAGTGGATCTGTGAAAGGATCAAGGCTGATAGGGCGGAAACCGCATCCTCCAGAGTCACTTGGAATCTTTCTTCCCTGGAGGGATTTAAAGCCCAGTCTCAGAAAGATGGGCTTTCCCTGTCTTCTCCTATGTTTTGCTCTCCCCAGGCTGGATAATTGGAGATTCGTGCCAGGTCTGAAGAGGTAGAAGCATTGGGTACAGAGATTCTGGAGGGAAACAGATTTCTGGAGAGAAGCAGAGATCCTGGAGGGAAGTAGATTTTTAGAGAGAAGCAGAGATTCTAGAGAGAAGACGACTGAGATAAACTTACTCCTTCAGCCTGTTTATACAGAGCCCCACTTCATGCCAGGTACCAGACTAGGCTCAGGGGTTTCAGCAATGAATCTGCTAGATGAGGTCTCAGCCCTCATGAAGACTCAGTTCAAGTGAGAGAGATTTTACTTCATTCCACAAATGTTTACTGTGTGCCTACTATGCACCAGGGCACAGAACCAGATAAGGAAGGCAAAACCCCCTGCCCTGTCAGAGATGACACTCAAGTTATGGGAGACAGAATCCATAAGAATGAAAGTAAATAAAACGTGAGGGACATCTGATGGTGATAAATGCCATAGAGGGGGGAAAAAAAGAGAGACAATAAACAAGGAAGCAAAAACATAAAGCAATTTTAGATTGAAATAAGGCATAGGAAGGAAACTAACAAGAAGAGAATGTCTGCTCCAGACAAGGTGATCACAGTGGCAGGAAGGGTATCCCAGGCAAAGGGATCAGCAAAGACAAAGACCTAAAGTGGGACAAAGACCCTCAACTACCACACTGGGAAAATCAAAGAAGTGCAGGGGAGCTGAGGCACAGAGCATGATGGAGTGATGAGGTTGGAGGGATGGATATAAGCCAGACAGAATGCCTGGAGGCATTTGGGTTTTATTCTATTTGCATTGGGGAATCATAAATGGGTTTGAAGCACGTTTTAACATGATACTGTTTAAAATTTTAAGAACGCATTGGCTGCCGAGTGGAGAACGGACGTGGCGTTGGTAGGGGGGTAGGAATAGGGGTCAAACGTGGAAGCAGTGAGACTAGTTAGGATGCTATTGCACCTGTCCAGGTGAGAAATAAACACGGCTTGGTGAGAGAAGAGGGCAGTGGGTGGACTCCATGGCTATTTTGGTGCCGAGATGACAGGAATTGCCAAAGTGGGAGGTGGGTGTGAGGGAGGGAGCAAGGACCACTCCCAGCTTTTGACCCAAGCAACAGGGAAAAGGATGGTGTCGGTGTCGTTTACTAACAAGGAGAAGACTCAGGGGGAGGGTGGGAGTGGACCCACCTTCTCCCACTTTTTAAACTGCAATAAATGAGAGATAATAAAGACGGAAGGAGGTGGGGCAGAAATGTTCTCTGGCTGTTGACCTGGCATCAGGGGCGCCCAGGTGTGCAAACAGAGGCTGCCTGGCACGTAGCAGATACAGGTGCTGACTCAGAGCCATCTGAGAGATTACCCAGAAAGTTTGGGTAATCAAAGAGACACGTGAGATCAGCATCAGAGGGGCATCAAGTCGGACGGGCTGAGGTTTGAATCCCACCTACACCACTTGCTCACCATGCAATGTTGGGCAACTAACCTAATTTCTCTGGGTTTTCCCCATCTGTAGAATGGGAGCGATTGTGTGTGGGCCAGCGGGGGGATTAAGGGAGATGTGGCACATGGAGGTACTCGAAAAATTGCCAGCCAGGAGCTGGTCAGGGCCCAACCAGGCAGAGTGAGGGTCCATTTCCTCATCCCCCAAGCATCCATCGCGTGCCGGACTGTGCCAGGGGGATGGGGATCCAGCAGAAGATTCCCTGCCCTCAATGGCATGCAAACAGATTTGAAGACAGAATGGCATGGGGTTTAACAGCTGGATGCCTCAGGTTCCAATCCTGGCTCTGCCCCTTGCACAAGCGACTTTTGTCTGAGACCCCGTTTCCTCACCTGTAACACGGTGCTAATAAGAGTCTCTAAACCTCATGAAGCTGCTGGGAGGATTAAACATGATCATGTTTATGAGGTCCTTGGCAACCTGCCTGATGTTCATTATAGGTGCGGACAGAGACAGGCATTCCCTGACACGGGGACTCAGGAGCCTTGAAGCGAGAGGACCCCCTGGTTTTGCAGTCCCCCAGCCTCCACAGGGTCTGAGACCACCTCCCCCATCGCCCATTCCCACGGTAGCACCCTGGCCCCTATCTCCATCCAGAAGGGCTCCACCTCAGAAGCCACAAAACCCACATCCTACTCCCTGACCACAGCCTCCCAGGCTTCCAGAGCTGTGGGTGTCTCTGCCATACCTGTTCTTCCACCTCAGGGCACCCCTGACCCCCTCATGCAGCCTCCCGCCAAAGCCCCTTCCGTCTGCCTTTCCTATACCCCACAGTCCTTTCCACCTCTAGTGTCCTCAGCACCCCTCCCACCATCACCCAGCCCTGCATGTTCCTGCTCTTTGCTGGAGAAAAACAAAACAAAATCGTCCAACTGCTCAAAAGATGCCTCTTTAAATTGCTGAGTGCCAACTTCACCTGGGTGCCTTCTCCTCCCTCACCTCCTCAACCCCACCCACCCAGGTGCCCCTTGAGATGAGCTGGCCTCCGTCTTCCTGGAGGAAGCAGAAGCCACCCCAAGGGCCCTCCCTCCTCTTCCTGCCACAGGACCCACACCCCACCCGAAACCTCACCCGCCCTTTCCTTCTTCCTTCCTGGAACAATGGAAGAGGCGTCTTTCCTCCCATCTGGAGCTAATCCCACCACTCAGGCAGTTGCACCATTTGCCCCTTTGTTCTCGGGCATCTCACTCCCTGTGGTTGTTAAGAGCTGTCCGCCTGGGTTCGAATCATGGCGACACCACTCAGCGTTGTGTAAACTTGGGCGGACGACTTCCCTTCCTCATCTGTACCTTGAAGATAATAAGAGTGTCTTTCTCACGACACCATGGGAAGGCTTTGGTGAGCTAATTTATGAAAAATGCACTCAAACACTGTTGGACCCACAAATCAGTGCACAAATGGAACAGACCTTCAAATCGCCTTGGAAAAGACAATGGAAGAGTCAGGTAATGGAGCAGAGAGCCCGATAGTCCTGGAGTTTGAACGTTTCCTCTTGCACTGACCAGCTGGGTGACCTTGGACAAGACACTTCTCCCCTCTCAGCCTCAGTTTTTCTGTAAAGAGGGACAAGATAGTACCTATCCCATAGAGTCCATACTTTCCATGGCCTGACCGCCCTCATTTCTTTCTATTGTTTCCCCCTTACTCACTCTGCTCCAGCCACATTGGCCTCCTCACTGCTCCCCAGACATACCTCAGGGCCTTTGCACTTGCCACTCTTTCTGTCTAGAACAGTCTTTCCCCAGAGACCCCCAACCCACTTAGGTCTTTACCCAAAGATCACCTCACTTGCAGCTTTCCTGACCCTATTCCCCTCCCTACTTTCTTATGATTTTTCATACATTCATAAGTTGTAATATCATATGTTGTACTTATTTAACTTTCTTTCTCTTGATTGCCTCCCCCCCCCCACCAAATATAAGCTTCAGCAGGGCAGGGATTTCTGTCTGTTTTGTTCATGGCTATATCCTCAGTGCTTAGAACAGTGGCTCATGCTCAGTGAGTGCTCTGTGTTGTTGAATGGAGTGAGAGAGAATGAAGGAAGGTGTGAGGGGGAGAGAGAGGCAGAGAGGAAGAGAGGGAGGGAGGCAGGGAGAAAAGAAGCTAGCCCACATGAAGAACTTCCTTGGTCAAACAAAATATGGCACATCCATTAAGTGGCAGATGATTCCACTTAAAAAAATGGATAAAGAAGATGTGGTTTATATATACAATGGAATACTACTTGGCAATGAGAAAGAATGAAGTCATGCCATTTGCAGCAACATGGATAGAACTGGAAGGTATTATGCTGAGTGAAATAAGTCAGTCAGAGAAAGACAGATATCATACGTTTTCATTCATATGTGGATCTTGAGAAACTTAACAGAAGACCATGGGGGAAGGGAAGGGGAAATAATAGTTAGAAACAGAGAGGAAGGGAAGCAAACCATAAGAGACTCTTAATACAGAGAACAAACTGAGGGCGGACGGGGGGCAGGGAAGAGGGGAAAATGGGTGATGGGCATTGAGGAGGGCACTTGTTGGGATGAGCACTGGGTGTTGTATGTAAGTGATGAATCACGGGAATCTACCCCCAAAACCAAGAGCACACTGTATACACTGTATGTTAGCCAGTTTGACAATAAATTATATTTTTAAAAAATAAAAAGGAAGGAAACTCTGAAACACGACAATACGGGTGAAATTTGAGGACATCATGCTCAATGACATAAGCCAGTCACAAAGTGATTCAGCTTCTACGAGGCACCTGGAGTGGTCACAGCCATAGAGACAGAAAGCAGATAGAGGTTACCAGGGGCTGCAGGCGAGGGGACAGAGAGATAATGTTGAATAGAGACAGAATTCTTGTTGGGCAAGATGGAAAAGTTTTGGAGATAAATGGCTGCAATGATTATACAATCATGCAAATGTACTTCAGGTCACTGAACTGCCCACTTAAAAATGACTTAAGGGGTGCCTCTGGGTCGTTCAGTTGGTTAAGCATCAGACTCTTGGTTTCCACTCCGGTCATGATCTCATGGTTCGTGGGTTCCAGGCCCGCATTGGGCTCCACGCTGACCGTGCAGTGTCTGCTTGGGATTCTCTCTCTCCCTCTCTCTCTCCCTCTCTGCCTCTTTCCTTCTCAAAATAAGTAAACATTTAAAAAAAATTTTTTTTAATGATTTAAATGGCGAATTTTGGGAACACAACACTGTGCCCAGCCTGCAATAAATTGGAGCTGTTTTCATCCTTCCTTCTCTCCTTGCCAACCCTAGCTGGCCACACACCTGTCTCCTCCCCCTCTTCCAGTCCCTCCAGCCACCAAAACCTTACAGTCTCCCCTCTGTCCTTTTCCCCAGTGGCCACCCCGCTGTGTCCCACTTCCTCCCTAAAAAAGTTATCTTAGCTTCCCCAACAGCACCCTTTCCTGGCCTTCCTCCCAGCTCTTCCCTTGCTCCTTCTCAGCCCTCTGCCCCCTAAACCAGGGGTCTTCCTTGGGCTCCTGGGCAGATGTCCCTGGTCTTTCCACTCCATACAGTCTCTGGGCGTGGGCTCCAGGCACCCTGGCTTCCAGTGCCACTGGTGCTGAGAACACCCCACCTCTCTCTAACCAGACAGCTCTCCTAAGCTCCAGACCGGGGTCTCCAGGGGGACCCTAAGGGATCGTTTCGCTTGCTCAGAATCACCCTCGGGCTTCTGCTTTTCCTGGCCACGTTTCCCCTCCAGCCCTCTGAGCTCTGTCCCCATCCTCCGGCCTGAAGGTCTCTACTCAGAGCCCCTCACCTCCTTCCCACCCCACCCCACACACACTCCCTCCATGCCCCAGGCAAACACCTGCTCATCCACAGCAGGCCCCAGCTTAGACAGCTCGCCCTTCAGGAACCTTTTCTCCACTCTGGGGTTCCATCAGGCCCTTCCACGTTCCCTGTCAGAGGGCACATCACCCCGGACTGAGTTTCCTATTGCAGATTGGCCTTTCCCATCAGACCATAAGTTCCTTGAAGGCAAGGACTCTGGCCATCTGCTCATTCATTCGATTGTTCATTCATTCATCAAATAGTGTGTTTTGAGCGCTCATGTCATGGCCAACAACACTGCTAAGCAGGTGGGTGGATTGGTGAACAGGTCGTCTGGGTTTTAGATTCTGGAGGGAAGGAGCTGAGTAACCTGGGAGGTCCAGGGCTGGGCTGGGAAACGATAAGCTGTGAAGGGACCCTATTTGTTCTTGTAGCCCCAGTCGTTTACTTGGGCTCCCTCAGGTTCACTAAAGTCTTCTCCTTAAGCAGAGGGTTCTTTTGAAGCAGAGGTCTCTTTTGAGACCTCCTGTTCACCAAAGTCTTCAGCACAGTGGAGGGTCACCATGAGTCCATCCAATCAAAGGTTTCTGCTCAGGGGAAGGGGGCAGGGCTTGTGTTTACCAGGAAATTCTGTTTGGTGGCTGTTTATTTTTAAAATCCATATTAAAAAAAGGACAAAGACATATTTATGGACTCCAAGAAATTGCTTGAAGAGTAGAGTCCCAGGGGCTCCTTCCCTCGGCTTTTTAACCGTATCAGACCCAAATCAGACCCAGGAATTCAATGAGGGCCGTTAGCCAGACTACAGGTCTCCTTCCAGGTCAGCTCTTCAGGTGCCTCTATTTGCCGGTGTGCACGTGTGCAAATATCTGTTTCTATGTAATGTTACCTCCTGTGTAGGTCCAGGTCACCACAAGGGTCCCCAGCCCTCCTGTGTCCCCAGGGTGGGATGGGGGTCTTTCCTTCTGGTTTGCCAGGGCCCTGGCCGCCTAAAGCAGGGAGCTCCTTAGAGCCAGCTCACAGGCAACCGAAGTGCACACGGGGAGCCCGGTGTGTGGGTTCAGACACACTGAGTCCCCAGGTGCAGACCAGACTAAGCAGCAGCCCAGGCAAAGAGGAAGGAAAGTGGTTTGGGAGCCAACCCCGGGGAGGGAGGGGAGGGAAGGGAGGGTTCTTGAGAGAGGGAGAGTGCACAGGCTGCCTCCTGAGTCACCGTGCCCTGCTCAGGCCCAGGGACAAATTGCAGTCATTAGGGAATTTAAGAGGCTGGGGAGGTGCTGTACTGAGGGCAGCATGCCCTACCCCAGGTTAGGAGGGGTCCCTTGGACCCAGAGCACCTCCTTGGGCTGTCTGGAGCCCTCCCCCACCTCACCGTTGTTGTCTCCGTGTGTCCTCTCTCTAGGTCACCATCTCTCACTCTGTCCCCGCCCCTCTGCCGAGTTGGGAGACACCAATTCTCCACTGCTCCTTCTCCTCCCCGCTGGGGTCCCTGCTCCCCAGACTTTCAGGACTGTGAGAACCACAAAGCCAGAAAGCCTAGGGGACAAGATGGTCCCAGGTGTCTCTTGCCCTTCCCCGCCCCACCACCTGCCTCCCTCTTCCAGGCTGCTGTCACCTCCCATCTCTGCCTCCCTGTCTCCTCTGAGTGCGTCCCCACCACGTGCTGTGCCCTAGCTCCCTTGGTCACCCCCTCACCTGCCTGGTTCTGCATCGTCCTCCCCCTCCTCCAGCATTTCATCCTCCGGTCCTCCTGCTATTATTTTGTGTGTTTGGGGTGGGGGAGGGGTGGTGATCCTGCCTTCCTTCTCTCTCTTCACTCGGTTCTCTTTGTGTCTCTGTTCTGCCTTCAGTGTCTTCCTTGTCTTCCCTGTTTTTCTGTTTATTTCTTAGCTTTCCCTTCTCCATGAATCACTGTCTCTGTGCTGCGCCTGCCCCACTGTCTCCCCCACCCCCACCCCCACCTCCTTTGTCCCCATGTCCACATTCATCTTCCTTCTCCTTCCCCATCTTTCCTTAGTCTCTCTCCCTCTGACACTTGTCTCTCGGGTCTGTGTTTCTCTGACCCTTTCTCTGGTTCTCCACCTTCTTATGTTACTTCTCTTACATTTCCCAGTCTTCTCTATGTCTCTTTACCCCCAACCCTTACCAGCACCTTCCCCTGAGCCACCCACTCTGTCCACCCTGCCCTGAGGTCCCCCTCCCTCCCTGGGTTCCTCCCAGATTAAACACCTTCCCTGGGCGGGTTCTCATTAATGTGGTGGCTGCTTCTCTGACCAGAGAAGGGAGGGAGGAGATGGGACCAGGGAGTCCTGGAGTCCTGGAATGGGAAATGGGCAATAAAAAAATGTCAGGAGAAGGGCGGGGGTGGGGGAGGCAGGGCCTGTTGCCCAGGCCAGGGATAAAAGGGCTCCACAGAGTGACAAGGAATCAAGGCACCACCCCCCTTCCTGCACACACACAGACGCATCCACGTCTCGAAGGGTCTTGGTCTCTGTGTAAGGCCTTCACTGTCTCTGTCCCTCATCTCTGGGTCTCTTGCCGCCTCCTTCTCTCTCACTTTCTCTTTGCATTTGCCAGAACCTGACCTCCAGACCCCAGAATGCTCCTCCTGCTGACAGCACTCCAGATCATGGCTCTAGGTAAGACAGCAGTGAGATCCGGAGTATGGCAGTCCCCTAGGCATGCTGAGAAGAGATGGAAAGTGTTCCCTGGGACCCTGGGGTGCTCATGGATGACCTGATGAAAAGACAGCAGGGTGGTTTGGGGGTCGTGACTGAGGGGCATGCAGAAGGGGCCTGAATTCTGAGTTGTGGAGATATCAGGATGCAGGAGTCGAAGGAGATGGGGAGGAATAAATGAGGAATTGTGGAGAAGTATCCAGTGGTGTCTAGGTTTTATTTAAAAAGGAGGGCTGCAAAACTAATGGAAAGATGGCATGTTGGTGGTGGTGATTGTGGGCGTGATGGTAGGTGGTGTGGGTGTGTAGTGAGACAGTGGATCCTGGGGGTCCACACGAGTGTGAAGATTGGATAAAGGGCAGGGAGCTCCTTGAATGTGTTGGAGAAGAATTAATGGGAGGAATGGTGGTATCCTGTGAAAAATGGTGGTAGAAAGTATTCATGGGAGAGTAGAGTCAAGGGTAGTAGATATGTCAGAGCCCTGGATGAGGCAGCCATGGGATCAAGTAATATACTATGGAGGTGATGGTGGGGGAGGGGTGGTGTCAGAAAACTCCCTGATTGTGTTGGGGCAATAATGGAGGCAACATTGGGCATATCTCAGACTGGGTGGGACAAATAGAGGCAGGTGGTTTAGGGGTTAGGAAAAGAAAAGGGATTTGTGGGTCCCAGACGTCCTAGAGAGTTGGGGGTGGAAAGCATTTGTTCATCTGCTTTCCCCACCACACCCCACCTCTGCCTGTTCCTAGCCATGGCACAGAGCCAAGAGGATAAGGACAAGATACTTGGTGGTTATACATGCATCCAGAACTCCCAGCCATGGCAGGCGGCCTTACTGGCAGGTCCCTTTCGTAGTTTCCTCTGTGGAGGGGTCCTGCTGTCAGGCCAATGGGTCATCACCGCTGCTCACTGTGCCCGCCCGTGAGTAACCCCCTCCCCTATTCCTGTGCAGGGTGAATTCTAGAGTCTAGAGTCCCAGAGCTCAGCTAAGAACCTAGAGCATTGTGTTGAACCTAATGTAGTAGCTGGATCCTGGTTTGGGGTCTAGATAAGAGCCTAGAATTACCAACACAGCTCAGAATATAGAATCCAACCATAAATCTTGAACTCGGCTTAGATTCTGAAAGCAGATTGACAGTTTAAAACCCATATGCCAGCTTAGAGTCCCACACAAAAATTAGAAGCTAACTTATCTGGAGATCCATCTAGAGGCCAAACTCTACATAGAGACCAAGATTAGGAGCCCATTCCAGATTGGTGGTTCAATTGAGGGCACAATCTACATTCAGAAACTCAGGACCCCTCTCAGAACACTGCCTAGAATCCAAAGCCTAGTCTAAAACCTGCAGTCCAGCCATAAATCCAGGACTCTGATTACAGCTAGAACATACAGCTCCGGGCTCTGGGCTGCGAGCACAGAGCCTCCGGGCTCTGGGCTCAGAGTGTAGGATAGACAGAACCAGAGCCCATTCTAGGTACAATGTTTAATTCAGAGTCTAGTCTATAGCTCCTTTTTGAGAGGCCTAGAACCCAAACCTCAGCCCAGTGTCTAAATCCCAGAATGCAGACCATAATCTGAAGTCTCATAAAGAACTCAGAAGTCTAGACCAAACCCTAGAACCTAGATCCCTGACAAAAGCTCACCCAGTACCTATAAACACTAAGATATAATTCCATAAATTGAAGTTCATGTCAAACCTAAAGCCCAGAACTCAGCCCAGTGTCTAGAATGCAAAGTCCAGAGTGCAAGACAGCATCCAGAAACTTGGATCCAAGCAATAACCTGGAGCTCCATCTTGAACCCAGAGCTCAACCTGAGGTCAAGGCTCAGACCAGAGTCTAGAAGCAAGAGCCCAGACCATAACTGTAGTTCAATCTAAAACAGAGCCCACCCAAGAATCAAAAACTCAGATTGATGTTTAGGAAAGACAGAGCTCAAACCATCGTCTAAAACCCAGGCCATAAACCAGAGTTTAAGCAAGAACCCAGAACTCAACCTAGGAACTGAAGCTCATATCCATGTCCAGAATCCATAGTTCAGATCACAGTCCATTGCTCAATATAGAATTGAGCCTACCCTACAACTAAAAGCTCAAATAAACATCTAGAACCAAGACTCATACCATAATGCAGAGCTCAGAATAGAATCTGCAGTCTATCCTAACACCAAAAGCTCATACCCATATCTAAAACGCATGCCATGATCCAGACTCCATCTAGAGAACCCAAATTCTAGCTTCAACTCAAAAGTTCAAAATGTCTAGAACCCAGAAGCCAGGCTGGCACCAGGATGGAGCCTCTCAGGAGCCTCCTCCAGGATATCAATTCTGATTTAGAGCCTAGAGCCATAGCCCAGAGTCTCAGTTGGAACTCAGAGCCTAGAACCCAGCACTGAGACAAGAACCCCCAATCATTACCTTACACCCAAGCCAGAAACCACAACACAGTTCAAGACAGAAAGGGGTGGATGGTGGGATTGACCCAAGGGAGAGCCCAAGCTATGAGAAAGGGCACAGGAGTCCAGCTGATGTTCCAAAGTTGGTTAGACTTGTGGGAAATTCATCAGCAGGGAAGGGAAAGGGGCCAGAGGATGGGGAGTGGTCCCCAGGTCAGATCCTGAGCAGTGCTACTTTTGGGGGGTCATGGGCCAGGATCCTTCATGTAGCCCTGGGCAAGCACAACCTGAAGAATTGGGAAGCTACCCAGCAGGTGCTGCGTGTGGTTCGCCAGGTGCGACACCCCCAGTACAACTCCCGGACCCACAACAACGACCTGATGCTGCTGCGGCTGGAGCGGCCTGTTCGGCTGGGGAGGGCGGTGAAGCCCATTGCCGTGGCCAGTACCTGCATGAGCCCAGGGACCCCCTGTCTCGTGTCTGGCTGGGGCACCACATCTAGCCCCATTGGTAAGTACTTCTATATCCTGGAAATGAGGGGCTGGGGGACTGGACTTCTGGGTCTGAGGGAGGAGGAGGTAAACCCGACTCGTAACCCTTCAGTGTACCCCCAGCCAGGTACCCCAACTCCCTGCAATGCGTGAACATCAACATCTTCTCGGATCAAGAGTGTCAGGGGGCTTATCCCGGAGCCATCACTGCCGGCATGGTCTGTGCAGGTGTTCCGCAAGGAGGGAAGGACTCTTGTCAGGTGAGGTGCAGAAAGGAGAGCTGGAGGAAGGGGATTGTTTGGGGCTGGCACTTGGGTACCAAAGGATCTCAGGAGCATGAAAATCAGAGGAGGTATCCCCAGAAACTGAGAGAGATTGTAATAGTCCGGCTGCATCCTAGCTGTATACCCTTGGGTAACAGGCCTAATCCCTCTGTCAGACAGGGGTAGCTCCTCTTAGAGCACATGATGGAATCAGATGATAGTTCATGGAAAGAGTTCAGGGTGGTGCCTGCACTTAGCTCTGATCACTGCTCTCATTGCTGTTATTATATTTGGTCACCTGGAAATCTGTGCTCAGCACCTCTAGAGACCTTAGTCCATCCCTGAGAGGTGACTCCAGAGACAGGGAGATGTAAAGAGGCACACACAGTTTTCTAGAGCAGCACAGTGAGCCCCAAGGGGAAGAGACAGAAGGAAGCATGAAAAGGGAAGGCAGTGATATCTCCAGAGCCCTGTCCAGGGGTCTCAGCCCACCTTTTCCCCATCTTTGCCTCTTGAGTCCTCCACACCCACGGCTCTGGCCATCTGTCGTCCATGGGTGTCTCCATCTCGGCCTCTCCCCTTCAGGGCGACTCAGGGGGACCCCTGGTGTGCAAAGGACAGCTCCAGGGACTCGTTTCCTGGGGGATGGAGCATTGTGCCCTGCCCGGCTACCCTGGGGTCTACACCAACCTGTGCAAGTACCAGACCTGGATCCAGAAAACCATACGGAGAAGATGATTGTTGGTATGACTTAACATCAGCTGCCCAGCTGTCTCCCCAGACCCTGCTCTCTCCACTCAAGACCCAGGAGTCCCAGCCCCCAGCCCCCCAGCCCTCCTCCTCCCTCAGACCCAGGAGTCTGGGCCCCCAGCTTCTCGATGGGGACCCCTGGCCCAGGACTCCCCTTTCCCAAAGAAGTTCCTTCAGGTTTTCTCTCCACTCCCCAACAACACCATTATTCAAGACCCTTCGGTACAGGGACAAGAGCATGAAAACACAAACTGGCATCATACCCCAAAGAAGACAGTTTTCAAAGCTTAGTGTCTCTAAAAACTAGATAAATAATAATAAAAATGGAATAATCCTAAAGTCCATTCACCTGTTCATTTAATTCATCTGACAGATATGTACACACAAGTGGCTGAATGGAGTCCGTGTTGTTCCCTTGGAGTCACCCTCCATTCCCTACATCTGGTGTGGTAGAGGGAAATGCCCAGCCTCGCGGCATGACCCTGAACAAGACCGTCCCTCCCGAGGCTGGGTCCTGTGAGCAGGGACTGCTGAGGTCCAGGGCAGGGAGGGCAGAGACCCACCTTGTTTCTTGGAAAACACTATGCAAATAAAATGTCCTCTTTCTCCTAATCAGATCTCAGGTGAGGAGAGTTGAGTTAATCACCTGCTGGAGTTCAAGTCCTGGCAGAGCTCTGCTCTCATTTTATTTCTTTATTTCTATCTGTCATCCCTGGCTCCGGTCCCCTCCCTCCCCACAGGCACCAACACAAATGGCCTTGAACACCATGAGTCCTTGCAAAACATGCCTGTCACAATGTGTTGCTTCTCATTTACATGAAGCCATTGTGTTATGGATCTCATTCTCTTTCTCACTTTCATTCATCAGACTATTTATTGGAGGGGCGCCTGGGTGGCTCAGTCGGTTAAGCTCCTGACTTCGGCTCACGTCATGATCTCACGGTTCGGTTCGTGAGTTCAAGCCCCATGTCAGGCTCTGTGCTATCAGCCTGGAGTCTGCTTCAGATCCTCTGTCCGCCCCTCCCCCACTCTTTCTCGCTCAAAAATAAATAAATGTTAAAAAAATTAAAAATAGAAGACTATGTATTGCCTACAACAGTGCACCAGGCATTGTTCTAGGTGCTGGAAGTTGAGCTGTGAACAAGCCAGATAAATCTAAATGCCTCCCCCAACAGAGCAGACACTCTGGCAGAAGGTGATAGACAAGAAACGACCAACATAATTTAAAAGTACAGTGGAGAGGCACTGGGCTGACTCAGTCGGTGAAGCATATGACTCTTGATCTTGGGGTTGTGGGTTTGAGCCCCACCTTAGGTGTAGAGATTAGTTAAACATAAAATCTTCAAGGGCCCCCTGGGTGACCAGTTGGTTAAGCTTTGGTTCAGGTCACGATCTCACAATTCATGAGTTCAAGCCCCGCGTCCGGCTCTGTGCTGACAGCTCAGAGCCTGGAGCCTGTTTCAGATTCTGTGTCTCGCTCTCTCTCTGCCCCCTTCCTGCTCACGCTCTGTCTCTCTCTCAAAAATAAACATTAAAAAAATTTTTTTGAAAAATAAAATAATAAAAGTAAAGCAGAAAGCCCCTAAGAGTGAAAGGTCAGTAAACTTGAGCCAGGAGACCAGCCCAGTGTGTACCAGAGCCAGCTCAAACCAACCCATAAAAGCCAACTGGCCAGTTTTTAGGAATTTTGAGAGCCAGTTGGTAAACACAACCATTATTAAAAATTAAATTACATTGGGGTGCCTGGATGGCTCAGTCGGTTAAGCATCTGACTTTTTTTTTTTTAATGTTTATTTTTGAGAGAGAGAGCACAAGCAGGGGAGGGACAAAGAGAGAGGGAGACACAGAATCTGAAGCAGGCTCCAGGCTCTGAACTGTCAGCACAGAGCTTGACTCAGGGCTCAAACTCATGAACTGCAAGTTTATGACCTGAGCCAAGGTGGGATGCTCAACCGACTGAGCCACCCAGGTACCCCAAGCATCCAACTCTTGATTTCAGCTCAGGTCATAATCTCACAGTCTGTGAGTTCGGAGCCCCGCGTCGGGGTCTGCACTGGCAGCTCATATCCTGCTTGGGATTCTTCCTCTCTCTCTGCTCCTCCCCTGCTTGCACTCTCTCTGTCTCTCAAAATAAATAAACAAAAACTTTAAAAATATTAAATTACATAAACTTACAATTGAACGATGAATATTCAAAACAAGTTCAATTAATACTCAACATTCATCAATTCCTCATTATTTTCATGAGTATTTATATACTTTGAAGTTATATTTGTCTTATTGCCTTACATCTGTCACCGTGAGCTCTGCACATCTCTTTCTCACTCTGTGTCCTGTGAAATTGTCCTGGGAGGTTGATATCAGCCCAAGCAGGAATACTTGTGCCACAGAAATTGGCAAAAGCGGGGCACCTGGCTGGCTTAGTCAGTTGAGTGTCCGACTCTTGATTTCAGCTCAGGTCATGGTCCCAGGGCTGTGGGATTGAGCCCCACATCAGGCTCACTGCTGGGCGTGGATCTTGCTTTCATTCTCTCTCTCTGCCCCCCCTCTTTTCTGTCTCTTAAAATTAAATAAATAAATAAACAAACAAACACATAAACAAACAAATTAAAAGAAATTGGCGAAAGCTTTCTTTTCTTGGAGAGCTTAAATCCTTACCCTGGAGAATTAACCCTTGGGAAATCCTTGGAGAGTTAAATCCTTACCAGCGCAGTGTGGGACATGTGAATGTCCCTAGGAATGACCTGATGATCCCAGCCTCTGTCTCCTTATAGTTCTGCACTGGGACACTGCAGAGCTCAGATAGAGTGGAAGGCAGTGTGGCCTCACCAGTGTTCACGTGCTCTGCTGTGAGGGACAACACAGGACCTGAGAGTTCTCAGGTGCTGGGTCTGGGAACCGCATGGCTACAGAAATTCCAAAGATTGTTGGGACATGGAGGCTGCACCTTGTGTCCAGGTGACACAGACACACTTTGGCTCACATATGCAACAGCCATACAAGCTCTGTGGAGCAAAGGGGACAAGAGCAGCTGTGTACTAAGGTACCTTCAGGCCCCTGGTGAGATGATGATACAGCCATGCTGTAATTCTTGGCCTGTATCCTTCTATAACGCTAAATAAAAGTTGTGGTTTTTTTTAATTTTTTTAAATGTTTATTTATTTTTGACAGAGAGAGAGACAGAGCATGAGCAGGGGAGGGGCAGAGAGAGAGAGAGAGAGAGAGAGACACAGAATCTGAAGCAGGCTCCGGGCTCTGAGCTGTCAGCACAGAGTCCGACGCGGGGCTCAAACTCACAGACTGCGAGATCATGACCTGAGCCAAAGTCGGACACGCAACTGACTGAGCCACCCAGGCACCCCAAAATAAAAGTAGTTTAGATCAAAGATTACTTTAATCTGATTTCCAAACTTATACTCCCTGCTGTGATGGTTCAGTACTGCATTTTATTGTTTCGCAGGTGCACATTCCTTCACATGTTTAACAATTCTGAAGTGGGAAGCATCTTACAACCAGTAGTGTCTTAGCACTGTATCACGATTTAATCGACATCGTCTTTCTCTATTTCAGAGGTATGCAAAGTAATAGTGCAAATACAATCATCAACATCTTAAATTGGATGAAGTAGGGTACACGGAAGGTGGGTGTAGGTGAGGAGTCAGGTTGAGGTACTTTTTTTTAAGTAGGCTCTATGCCCAACATGGGGCTTGATCTCAAGACCCCGAGATCAAGGGTCACATGCTTTACCGACTGAGCCAACCAAGTGCCCCAGGGTCGAGGCATTAAATAGGTGATCTTATTCCACCAAACACTGTGTTAATCATCTGTTCGTGTTGCTGTTTGTTCATCTAGTTTATTGCCTCTAACTGCCACAGAGTCTTCTCCACCTGTGCTGTCCAATATGGCAGCCATTAGCCACATGTGGTCATTTAATTTTTAAATTAAAATGAGCTAAATTCAATACACGTTAAGATTCCACTCATTAGCTGCTCTTGCCACATTTCTGGTGCTCAGTAACCTGGTGGCTAATGGCTGCCATAATTGGGCAGCTCAGATAAATAGAATATTTCCATCATCACAAGAAGGTCTATTGGAGAGCACCACTTGCTTCTCAAAGTGCGGTCCAGGAAACAGCAGCATCAGAATTACCTGGAGCTTTTGTGATGTCAGAGTCTTGGGCCCCCGTCCAGACCAAATGAACCAGAATCTGCATTTTAACAGGATCCCCAGGGACAGAATGCATCTGAAAGCTTGAGAAGCACCATGGCATACACACAACATGTTTAAAAAATTTTTAAATATTTATTTATTCTTAAGAGACAGAGACGGAGTGCTAGTGGGGAAGGGGCAGAGAGAGAGATTGAGAGAGGGAGAGAGAGAGAGAGATACAGAATCCAAAGCAGGCTCCAGGCTCTGAGCTGTCAGCACAGAGCCTGACCTGGGATTTGAACCTACCAGCCGTGAAATCATGACCTGAGCCTGAGCCAAAGTCGGACACTTAACCGACTGAGCCACTCAGGAGCCCCAAAAGGCCTACTCTTAATCAATGTCACCAGGTACTAGCAGGTTTTTGCCCAGATAGAAGGATCCCTATCTCCCTACACCCTCAGCAGTGCCTGCATTTCGTTCGTTAGTCCAGCAAAGATTCATTGAATTTTATTATACCCCAGGTACTGTTTTAAAACAAAACAGATAAACACCTCTGCCCCCAGGGAACTCACTTCTAAAGGAGAGGCAGACTGGAAATAAATAAATGAATAAGTAAATACATAAAGCATTACAGATGGGAGTGAGTGCCTTGGATAAAAGTAAAGCAGAGTAAGGGGATAGAAAATGTCAGAGGAGGGTTACGATTTTCAGGAGGTGTTATGCAACAAAGGGTTAACTCAACAGGCCTGAGTTGTCCACAACCTGAACAGAAAGAAAGGCTTGCAAGCTTCTTGGTGGCTCAGTCGGTTAAGCATCTGACACTTGATTTCGGCTCAGGTCACGATCTCTCGGTTTGTGGGTTCAAGCCCTGCATGGGGCTCTGCACTGACAGTGCAGAGCCTGCTTGGGATTCTGTCTCCCTCTCTCTCTGCCCCTCCCCTGCTCTCTGTCTCTCAAAAATAAATAAACTAAAAACAAATTTTTTTAATTTAAAAAAAAAAGAAAGTTTTGCCTTAGTGTGTTATTTTGCCTGGTAACGGTGTCTTTGTTTACCTGGGGGCCTTGGTTGTGCCAGATAGTCTATCCTAATAAAAATGACAAGGTAGAGGGTGTCTCAGTGGTTCAGTCGATTAAGCATCTGACTCTTGATTTCAGCTCAGGTCATGATCTCACGGCTTCGTGGGTTAGAGCCCAAGGCTTCGTGGGCTCTTCGCTGACAGCATGGAGCCTGCTTGGGATTCCCTCTCTTCTTCTCTGTGCCCCTCCCCGACCTGTGCTGTCTGTCTCTCTCAAAATAAATAAATAAACTTTAAAAAAAAACTAAAAAAAAAAAAACCCAACATGGTAGAGACCTTGGGGCAGTTTGACCTCTGCAGGGGCTGGAGACTAAGGTCAGCTATGCAAGCAGAAGGCCATGTGCCCATGTGACTGACCCCAAATAAAAGCCCTGGACACCAGGGGCGCCTGGGTGGCTCGGTCGGTGAAGCGTCCGACTTCGGTTCGGGTCATGATCTCACGGTCTGTGAGTTTGGGCCCTGCGTTGGGCTCTGTGCTGACAGCTCGGAGCCTGGAGCCTGTATCAGATTCTGTGTCTCCCTCTCTCTCTGCCCCTCCCCTGTTCATGCTCTGCCTCTCTCTGTCTCAAAAATAAATAAATGTTAAAAAAAAAAAAAGCCCTGGATACCAAAGCTTAGGGGAGCTTCTGTGGTTAACAGTACTCTGTATGTGCTGTCACACATCGCTGCTGGGAGAAACAGGCAGTGTCTGCACAGCTTCACTGAGAGAGGACGTCCAGAAGCTTGTGCCTGGGCCTCTCCTGGACTCCCTTGTGCACCATTTCCCCCTGCTTATTTTATGCTACACTTTTACTTGTAATAAACTGAAACCACAGTATAGCAGCTTCCTTGGGTTCTGTGAGTCCTTCTAGTCATTCGTTGAACCCGTCCTGGGAATTGTGAGTCCTTCTAGTCATTCGTTGAAACTGTCCTGGGAATTGTGAGTCCTTCTAGTCATTCGTTGAAACTGTCCTGGGAATTGTGAGTCCTTCTAGTCATTCGTTGAACCTGTCCTGGGAATTGTGAGTCCTTCTAGTCATTCGTTGAAACTGTCCTGGGAATTCCCAACTATGGTGGTCAGGAAAGTCTTCAAAGAGAGAATGAAAAGAATCGATGAGACCAGACATCTGGCTTGGAAAAGTCCTCCTGTCGGGGGAACAGCAGGTTCTGAGCGTGAGCCTGGCATCAGAAGGGTGGGAAAGAGGGGAGGGTCAATGATGTCAGAGGACCACTGGGGCCAGATGGTGTAGAGGCTTGTCAGCCACCATAAGGACATGGGACATTCACTCTGAGTGAGCTGGGGGCATTGCAGGGTTTTGAGAAGAGGAGTGATCTGTTCCGACTTACGTTTTCTTAAAAGGTCACTCTGGCTGCCACATCAAAAACAGAGTGAAGGTGGACAGGCCAGAAACAGGGAGACCAAGTAGAAAATTTGCAATAACCCCGGGTGAGAGATGATGGCAGCTGGGAGGTGCCAGATGGCAACGGTGGAAGGTGTTGAGAAACGGTCAGATCGGGGATCTATTTCGAAGGCAGAGCCGACAGGGTTTGGTAATAAAATGGACATGGGATGTGGGAGCAGGAATCCAAAAGAGAGATGAAGGTTTTTTCACTGCTGAGGACTGGAAGGAAGGAGAGACCACCAGTGGAGAAGATCAAGACTCTGCGAGAGGAGACTGTTTGGACCCGGAGAGCTGCTGAGAGCCCGGGGTTTGGTTTTGGACATGCAGATGTGGGGCAGGCAGTTGGATGTCAAGTTGAGAGTTCAGGAGAAACATCTGGCTGGAGACGTAAATTTGGGAGTTGTCAGCAGGTAGATGGCATGTAAAGCCACGAGGCCAGGTGAGATCACTGAGGGAGTGAGTGTAGACTGAGGAGAGGACAGAACCAAGTGCCCAGCCCTGAGGTGCTCCGCCATGTAGAGACGGGCCAGAGAAAGCAGCACCAGACACGGATGAGGAGCAGCCAGTGAACAATGAGGAAGACCAGGAGAGTATAGTGTCCCAGAAGCCAAGGAAAAAACAAAATCTCTGAAGGAACAGAGTGATCCACTTGTTAAACGCTGCTGATAGCTCAAGTAAGATGGGTTCAGCAACATTGAAGTTTTTGGTGCCATGGAGTGGGCTTGAGAGAGACTAGGAGGACAGGAGTTGCAGACAGTGAGTGTAGCCAACTTTTTAGGAGAAATTGCAGTCAAGGGGAGAAAAAAAATGGGCCAAAAAAAAAAAATTGGGGCCAGAATGCTCAAGGAGAACATGAAGGTTTGAGAGGTTTGGTTTTTGTTCCAATTCTTTTAATGGAATAAGGGAGCAACTGTATGTAATATGTTTGTATGTTCCTGGAGAAGGAAAAAAATTGATGCAGGCAAAGGAGCAGAGAAATGCTGGCTGCACAATGTTCCCAGGGAGGTGAGAAGGGACGGGAGGTGAGAAGGGACTTGTGCCTCCACCCCAGGCACAAGTGGAGGGGTCTGTCTTAGCGGGAGGTGCAGGCTGTTCACCTACAGAAATAGGAGAGGAGGCAGAGGATGTGGGCGCAGACACAGGTAGGTGGCAAGAGTGACCTTTTTAGTTTTTGCTATTCTGATGGGTGAAAAGTGGTTTGCTGTTGCTGCACGGCAAAGATGATGACTGGGACCGACATCCTTAACAACACGTACCCAGATACAGAGAATAATTTGTGCGTCTTGACATTTTTTTTAAAGTTTATTGATCTATTGAGAGAGAGAGAGTGTGTGAGCAAGCGTGCACAAGCACGGTGGCTGGGGAGGGCAGAGATAAAGGGAAGAGAGAGAATCCCAAGCAGGCTCTGCATTATCAGCGCAAAGCCCAATGTGGGGCTCGAACTCATGAACCACGAGATCATGACCTGAGTTGAGATTAAGAGTCAGACGCTGAACCCACTGAGCCACCCAGGTGCCCCTCCATCTCGATGCCTTTGTTTCTCTCTCTGTCTCTGCATTTCCTCTGTTCTCTCCTACCCACCCTGTCTTTCTATCTCTGTGTATTTATCCCTTTGTATCTTTCTCTGTCTCCCCCTCCCTTCATGTTTGCATTGGGGCCTCTCCTCTGAGCCTGGGTGTGGGGCCAACTTTCTCATCCCAGCCAGCCAGCACTTCCAACCAGAACTTCCAGTCCTTGCTTGACAAAGAACCCCATTTTGAAGCCAAGCTAGGGTGGGGCTTCTGGAAACCTCAGGCTACCTCCATTTCCAGCTTTACTTAATTAACAAGCACATTTGTGTCCCTTGGTCTCTGTCGGGCTCTCATCTAAGCAACCCTCAAATATTAACTCATTTAACCCTCCTCTATGAGGTATGTGCTGTTGATAGCACGATTTTGCAAATGGGGACAATGAGTGGCCATGTCGCTTGGCCACTTGGACTCACATCATTTGCGTCTCAACTCTGAACCACTAAGGCCACTGTCTCTTTTTCTAGTCCTTTCTCCAGCCCTGCCCTCTGACAGGGAAAAGACCCTGATTTATGAGACAGTACAGCTGGATTTGGTCTAGTTCTGGGACTTTCAGCAGCTCACTGCCCTCCATGGGCTCCAGTTGTCTTATTGATCATGTGAGGGGATGGAATGCACCCAACTCTTGGTGGGTCTATGACTTCACTTCAACATGAGTCAGCAACCTAAGTCCTGGCCAATCATAAACCCTAATATCAGCATTGACCTGGTACTCACCCCTAAGCAAATACCAAAGCCAGCCACCCCTACTCCAGGACCCAGCCCTTCCCAAGTGAGAAAGCCTTTTCTGGAAGTGTGGACCCAGGCCACAAGAGGGCATAGGTACCCGGACTTCCCACACAAGAGTGTCAGTCACCTCACTTAACCTGCATCCTCCTTCCTCCTGCATCCTCCCTCCACCCAACCTGAACCCAACACTACTCCAAAAGAGTGAACTCAGGACCCACTCTGGGTCCAGCCTTGTGAGGTAAGGGAATTTCAAGGTGGGGAAAGACAATACTCTTTCTGTCACCTTGAGAGAAGCTCACAGCTATGAGCCGGTCCATTCCCATCAAAACCCTACTAAGGGGAGCTTGGGTGGCTCAGTCGGGTAAGCGTCCGACTTCGGCTCAGGTCATGATCCCATGGTTCGTGAGTTCGAGCTCTGCGTCGGGCTCTGTGCTGACAGCTCAGAGCCTGGAGCCTGCTTCAGATTCTGTGTCTCCCCCTCTTTGCACCCCTCCCCCACTCATGCTCTGTCTCTCCTCTCTCAAAAATAAATAAACATTAAAAAACAAAAAACCCTTCTGCAACACAGACACCTAACCTCACATCTAGTTTTTGTTATCACCATCAACCCACAACACCTGCTCAGCTATATTTCAAAACCTCCCATCCAAATCCTCAATCATGGCTCCATCAACATTCTTATCCCCAGAACCCTCCCATTGAGAACTCAGTCCTATCCTCAAAACCAACTAGAACCCCATCCTCACCCTGTGTCTATTCTCCCCCCAGACTCACTTGCATTCCCAGTGCTGTCATCAGACCCATCCTAAACCTGTCCATGAACTTTTGTTCTCAGTGCAAGGAAAAAATGTGAAAGACTTTGAGATGAACCCAACAGATGTCTCTGATGGAAAACTAAGTAGGTTATTTGATTTTATGCGGTCTCTGCCTCTGTTATTGTCTTTCAGCTACTTTACGACTCTGTAAATTATAGACAGCTGATAGAGTTGCAAATCATTCTTGTCTATAACCATAACCATACAAATGAATTTTGTCAGGTGAAGTACAATTAATTTCCCTCCCCACCCATGTAGAATAAACCAGTTCTCCATCTATTTATAAATCTATTTCAGTATTCCTTATTGCCTCTACCTGTGTGGGTCTTTGTAACATCTTACTAACTCCATCATTTATTAATGGATCAAAATAAAATCTTTGATGTATGCTTATTTTATATATGTAGGAGAGTCCTGGTTAGATCCCTTAAAAAAAAAAAAAACTTATCTTTTGTCACTAGATTTGATCCCTATATCCAAACTTAAACCTCTCCAACATGGACTACACTATTTTGAGGTGAACCTTCACTCTGGCATCTTAATCCCTTATCCTCATTTTGACACCACTGTTCTCTCTCCCAACTTCATCTGATCCCCATCCCTGGCTTTCTTCCAAATTCTGACCCCACCTCTGCCCTCCTTAATCCTTAATCCTGCCCCCTCCACCCCCTAGGATTAATTCATGGCCCCACCCAGTCACAGTTCCAAGAGACACCTACTCATTCCCAAAACACCACCTCTTCCTCCTTCCTCTTCCCCATCTTCCTGGCCCCCAGAGCTTTCCGATTCCTGCTTCTCCCTCTCCACCTACATCCCATGGACTCCCTCACCCCAACTGGCCCTGCTCCTTAAAGGCCATTTACCCAAACAAAATATTGCTCTTCCGGGCCCCATCCAAGTCCAGTACAGTTGACTTTCTAAGCCACCTATCTGAAGATTCCCTTCTGGTGCCTGATGGTTTTGGGGGTGGGGATGGGGGTGGGGGTGGGGGAAGGCCAATGGTGGAATTTAGGCATCTCCGCGTGCTGGTGCTGGAGATGAAGTTGGGAACTGGAATTTGGATGTGTTGGGTTTGAGGTCCGGATAAACTTGAGATAAGGCTGTTGATGGGGTTGTGTTTGGGGGATAGGCTGACTGTAAGGGGTATGGTTAAAATTAGGGAGATAGGAATAGGGTGGAAAATGGCCATTTGGAAGCTGATGGATGTAAAGATGTGCACAGGGGTTGGAGAGATTAGAAAGTGGGATGGAAAATGGATTGGTGTTAGGGAGGGCCATTGGGATTTAGGGTGGGTTTGAGGAAGGAAATAGCTTTCCCCTTCCCTCTAAGTGAGTCCTGCTGCCTCCCAAGTTCACAGTGGGTTCAAATGGGGCCTGGGTGGGGCCAGATCTGGGTCCCAGCTTGTCCTGGAGCTCCGCCCCAAGCGGAAGGGCCAAACCCAGACTGGGGGGTGCCAGGCAGCAGCCTACTGAGCCTTTGGGGGTGGAGAGGGGGAGGCCAGCAACAGGGAAATGCTGAGGGCGCTGGGGGAGGGAATTCAGGGGTTAAAAAGCCATGGGTCCAGGCTGAAGTTGGAAGCAGCTGGCGGCGAAGTTCTGCACCCGGGCCTCTCACAGAGGTAGGGTCCGCCTGGGGCAGGGGCGGGAGCATCAGAGGGGAGGAGTGGGGAGAGGAGGGAGATGTGAGCTGGGAAAGGAAAAGAGGGAGAACAGCTGAGTCAGGGAGATGGGGCGGGAAGCCAGGGGTTCAGTTATAGAGGTACAGATCTACAGAGCAGGGGAGGGTGAAGCACGCTGAAAGATAAGCTGCTTGAGGCCAGGTGCCCGGGACGACCCTGAGAGGGGAGCAAGGGGTCAGAGAGCGGCGGGAGCGGGTACTGAGGCCCCCATCTCGCTGGAGGGCACGGATGCACGCTGTGCACGCCCCCCTGCCCCTCTCGCCTCCTTACTGGGCTCCCCACCGAGGATGGAATTTAGGACGGGGGTGCAGATTCCAGGCCCAAGGCTCTTAATGAAGGAGAGATTTTAGACTGGAAAGTGCAGGCGCACAGGTGGGGAGGAGGGGCGGCCAGAGACGGGGGTTCGAGCCAGCCCTTAACACTTCCCCCACAACTTCTCAGGCCCCGCCCGCCCTGCTCCCCACCCCGGAGCCGCCATGTGGCCCCTGGCCGCTATGATCGCCTTCCTGACGGTGGCCTTGTCAGGCGGTAAGAATGCGCGGGGGTGGAGGCGGGGTGGCCACCCAAACAATGGTAGGAGGGGTCAGGGCAGGAGGAGGGGGCGTGGGAGCCCTGAGCCCCGCCCACCGCCCACTCGAGGCCGGGTCCCGCAGGGACAGCCCTGAGAGCTTCCTGCTTGTCCCTGCGTGACCTGGTTTCTGGGCCGGGGCTAGCGCACCCTCCCCACCGACCCCAGACCCCTCCCTGGGGCGTCCCCGCTCTGGTGAGCCCGCTCCTATTTATAAGTTTTCTGGATGTTCCTCACCAGCTCCTTCTCTGATTGCCCTACTCTGCAGTGGAAAGCTCACCCCCACCTGCAGCCCCTGCCCCCGCAGCAGCCTCCTCCCCTCTCAAGCAGGGCAATCGTGAGAGTTGGGTTCAGATCCTGACGCTGCCGCTTTGAGCAAGTAATTTAGCTTCTTTGTGTTTTTTAATCTGTAAAATGAGAACATCTAAGTCCCTCCTAGGAAAGGTTGTTGTGAATGTTAGAATAAGCTAATGCGTGGCAGATGGAAGGGGCTGAAAAGTTAGTCGTCATTACTTTATTAGTATTCACTCTTCATTATCAGCTTCTTCCAGAGCCTTCTAGTTTGTTCTTCCTTTAATTCTTGGGGTGACCCCCAAACCTGATTCTACCCTGAGTCGGTCCCCAAAGATTCCTCATGTTTAAGGCAAATTTGCAGGCAGATTCTCAGGCATCATCACCTGTCCACCCATCCGTCCTTCCGTCCATCCATTCATCCATAGCCATTCATCTAACCAACAAGCTGTTGAGCACTAGGCACTGTTCTGGGTGCTGTGCAAGCAGACACGGTTCCTGATATTAGCATCCAGAGCCTAGCGGGGAAGGATGCAGGCATTATTCAAACAATTACTCAAATAATTAGTTAATAACTAGTTAGGACTGTGACAGGAGGTGATGGCTTCAAGGGGCCAAGCCAGGAGCCTTGAGATGGAATGGCAGCTCCTGGCTTGGAAGGCCACCCAAAGGTCTGGACCCCTGAGCCGAGACCTGAGGAGGGAGGAGTCCTCAGGCACCTGGCACCACCCTTGGCCTGAAGGTGGGGTGGTTTCTCTCCTTTGCTGCCACTCCCAGGACTCGTGCCCTTGTCCTAAGCCCCTCCTGGGCACCACGCCCTGGGCTAGGAGCTCCACATGCATCATCTTATGGAGCCCTCAGCAGCCTTATGAGGTAGGAACACTATAATTACTCCAGTTTCACAGCTAAAACCCTGGGACTCTGAGACAGCAGGTCCTGCCCCAAAGACACCTGTGGCGCCTGAGTCAGGATCCTGATGCACATTGGCTGCCCTGTCCCCAGCATCCTGGACTTGAGGTTCTGGCAAACCATATTCATTATTTTAGATCTCATGGTCTGCTTAGAGTCAATTCTTTTTTTTTTTGCAACTTTTTTAAACTTTTTTTTAACTTATATCATTGTCCTAAATGGAAAAGAACACCCTTTGCTATAAATAAAAGGTAAGAGGAAAACATAAATCCTGCACAATGTAACAACAAAAACAATGTATTTATTGGGTTGGACCATCTGACATTGCCCATAGTGGGCCTTTTTTGACCTTTCCCCAAACAACAATGGCAGATAAATTTTAGGTTGCCGGCTAAAGGCTTCTGTTTCTTCCAGGTTTTAAAAAGTGAGCTCAGGGGCGCCTGGGTGGCTCGTCGGTTAAGCGTCCGACTTCGGCTCAGGTCATGATCTCGCGGTCCGTGAGTTCGAGCCCCGCGTCAGGCTCTGTGCTGACAGCTCAGAGCCTGGAGCCTGTTTCAGATTCTGTGTCTCCCTCTCTCTGACCCTCCCCCATTCATGCTCGCTCTCTCTCTGTCTCAAAAATAAATAAACGTTAAAAAATAAAAAATAAAAAAGTGAGCTCAGCGAGGATTAGAGAGGTATTAAAAGCATATCAGTCCCATCACGGAGCTCCATTTCTGCTTGGCAAAATGAGGACTGGAAGAGAACTGGACAGTGACTCAGTTTCTGAGGCTGCCATTTGATGTCATTTATACCTCATCTCTGTACCACCTAAATGACCTGTGTCCACCAAGACTCCTGTCCCCAATTTTGAGAACCACTGAGCTAATCCCGTGGCTTATGTAGGTGGGGAAGCTGGCCCAGGGAGGAGAAGAGCCTACTGGCCACAGAGCTGGGGACCTGCTAATAATTTTTTTTAATGTTTATTTTTTTTTTTTTGAGAGAGAGAGAGAACATGAGCTGGGGAGGGGCCGTGAGAGAGAGAGAGAGCGAGAAGGAGACACAGAGAATGAGGCAAGCTCCAGGCTCTGAACTCTCAGTACAGAGGCCGACACAGGGCTGGAACTCACGAACCGCAAGATCATGACCTGAGCTGAAGTCGGACGCTTAACTGACTGAGCCATCCAGGCCCCCCGCTAATAATTTTTTTTTAATGTTTATTTTTGAGAGAGAGACAGCATGAGCTGGAAGAGGGCAGAGAGAGAGACACAGAAACTGAAGCAGGCTCCAGGCTCTGAGCTGTCCACCCAGAGCCCAATGCAGGGCTCACACTCAACCATGAGATCATGATCTGAGCCGAAATCAAGAGTTGGATGCTTAGCTGACTGAGCCACCCAGACACCCCTATAGCTAATAATTAATAACAGTCCCCACTTGCTGAGCACTTGCTCTATGCCAGGTGCCGTGCCCCATGAGAAAGCTAAGCCTGGCAACTGGTAGGGCATCACCCAGCCAGAAAGTGGCACATTTAGGATTGGACTTTCCCATTGTTGATTGCTATGTCTCCAATGCTGGGCATAGTGCCTAGCACACAACACTTATTGAGTGAACACCTACTATGTGCCAGACACTGTGCTTGGTCCTGGGGATATAGCTCTGAATAAAGCAGTTAAGGTGCCTGTTATCAATGGACCTTATAGTCAAATTGTAGAGATTAAAATAAAAAACCCACATAAATGTAAACAAATAGAGAGAGAAATGAATAGTGATCATGGCTCTGATGGGAATCAACTGGGTGAATGTAATAGGGTGTGACTGGGGGGCTAGGAGGGGCAATATTAGACCAGGTGGCCAGGAATCTGGGATGGCCCCCGAGGAGGTAATGTTTGAACTGAACTGAGCTCTCAGAGTCAAGAAGGACACAGACATGTAGCCTGTAGATTCTGAGTGCCATCAAATAGAATATTTCATATATGTGATGTCCTGTATATGCCCTGTCCTCTATGGTGGACACTGGCCATGTGGGGCTCTTGAGCATTTCAACTGTAACGGGTGTGGTTGAAGAATTGAATGTATTTCATTTTAATGAATCTAAATGTAAATATCCACATGTGGCTAGCAGCTACCATATCGAACAGCACAGGTCTAGAGAAAGAACTGTCCAGAATGAAGCAGCAGCAAATTCAGAGGGTATTGTGTGTCTGGAGAATGGGTCCACAAGTCTGGAACAGAGTGTGTGAAGAGGAAAGATGGGAGATGGGGCCAAAGAGGCTGGTAAGAGTCAGATGATACAGAGTCCTGCAAACTTTGAATTTGAAAGTGGTTAGGCTATGGGTTTTATTTAAAGTCATAGAGGCACCTGGTAAATACGTGTTGAAAGGATGGATGGATGGATGGATGGGTACATACTTACTGCCTAGGTAGATCTATAGGTCAGTCTCCATGGTGGGATGGGAAGATGCAGGTGGGGAGAAAGTCAGGCTTGTTCCATGAACTCTGTGAGCCCCCAGTGGAGTTAGCACTTATACAGAAAAGGACATCATCACCTCTTTGCCCTGACTCCTCTCCACTACATGGAAGCTGGCAACTCCCAGAGGCCAACAAATGAATCATCAATTCCTGGTCACCCAGAGCAAAATTCTGACCCTCTCCCCAAGCCCAAGGCCTCCTTCTCCCCCTGAACCCCAATTCCCTAACATTTTCTCTTCTTCACCAGGTATCTCTCAGGAGTATCCCAAGATTCTCAACGGCACTAATGGGACCAGCGGGTTTCTCCCGGGGGGCTACACCTGCCGCCCCCACTCTCAGCCCTGGCAGGCAGCCCTACTGGTGCAAAAGCGGCTGCTCTGTGGGGGAGTCCTTGTTGACCCCAAATGGGTCCTCACTGCAGCACACTGTCTGAAGGAGTATGTGGGGTCAGGGGCGCATGAGGGTAGGGATGAGAACAGGACTGGGGTGGTGAGGGGGTGGGTGGATCTGGATTGAGGATGAAGTCAGAGTTAGGGTTGGGGTTTGGGACTGGAAATGAAGTCCAGAAAGAGGATTTGAATGGGACTGGAGTTGAGGATGTGGAAGGAGATGTTTGGAGAGGAGGAAGGTGGTGGAGACGGGCTTAACCTCTCTAATCACCCCCTTCCTGCACCCACAGAGGGTACAGAGTTTACCTGGGCAAGCATGCCCTGGGGCGTGTGGAGGCCGGAGAGCAGGTGAGGGAGGTAGTCCGCTCTATCCCCCACCCTCAATACCAGATCAGCCCCACCCACCTGAAGCATGACCACGACATCATGCTTCTGGAGCTGCATTCACCGGTCCAGCTCACGAACCACATCCGTGTTGTGCCCCTCTCCCAAGACTGCCTCCCTGCTGGCACCTGCTGTCGGGTGTCTGGCTGGGGCACCACCACCAGCCCCCAGGGTATGCACCCTCAACAGGTGGCCTGAGGTGTCAGTGGCTGGGTAAACCGGGCAGAAAAGGGAGGGAAGGTTGGAGGAAGATTCCTTTATATATATCAAACAATACATGTATAGTAATATGATATATAATATATGTTATATATCCTTTATATGAATACATATACATTTATAAATAAGGTAACATGTTATATATATCTCCTTTATACAAATGTCCATTTATAAATATAAAGTTATATGTTACATATGTCATAGGTTATATAGTTATATATCCTTATATAAATATATATACATTTATAAATATGTATAAAGTTATGTTACATATCCTTTATATAAATATACATGAAGTTATATATTTTATAGAATGTTACAGATCAGATATATAAACTTCTATATCCTTTATATAAATATATAAATTAATAAAAACATAGATATTGTAATATGTGTTATATATTACATGTATGATATATTTATATAAATACAACACATTACACGTTTGTATCCAAATATGAAAATTATCATGTAGGTTGATTTTTTTTTAGATCATAATTTCTATATTATGTATTTATTTAAATACATTTACATATAAACTATGTATTAGACAAATTATACCTAAATATATTTAAATAAATTGTCACTTAATGCATTTGATATATTGGCAGGTATGTACTTGTTAAATGTAAGGACGTGTAGGTGTACCCTTTGTGTTTAAGTTACATGTGCATGAATATAAAACTGATCTTCATAGCATCAAGGGCCCTTTGCATCTCCTTAGCAGTGCCCTGGCTTCTTCCCTGTCTCCTTTCCCTCTTTCTCCCCCATCTGCCATCTGTCTCCACACGGCTTTCTGTCCCCTTGTTTCCTCACCCCCAATCTTCTGTCTCTCACCACATGTCACTATCCCTCTTCTCCTCTCCCTTTTATGTCTCTTCCCACTTTCCTGCATTCTCGAATCTGCCCCTCTTGTTGGCCTCCACCTCCCCTGCCCCATTTCTCTCCACACCTGTCTCCTCCATGCCTTACCCCAGATACATATCCCATCTGTTCCCCATCTTCCTCTTTGCATCCATTTTCTACCGACTCTCCTGTTTAACTCCCACCCTGTAGCCTGGCTGAGACAGACATCCTTAGACCTTCCTCTCTCTCCTTCCCAGTGAGTTACCCCCCAACCTTACAATGTGCCAACATCCAGCTTCGCTCAGATGAGGAGTGTCATCAGGTCTACCCGGGGAAGATCACACCCAACATGCTGTGTGCTGGCACAGAAGAGGGTGGCAAGGACTCCTGTGAGGTGAGAACGGCATGGGGCAAGGGGGCGGGGAGGTTGCCATGGGCCAAGATGGGAAGCCAGAATGAAGGCAGGGACAGCTTCGGGGGGGGGAGAGCTTCATTTTAGCCTTGGGGGAACCAGTGTTTTAAGAGGACATGTCCCCTAGCATAGAGGGTCGAGATAAAAAGAGAAGTACCCGTGACTGGAGACTATAATTCATCTTAAGCCTCGGCTTTGACTGGCATTGGCTGCCCAGATCCCTGTGTTGAGATGCATAAAGGTTGGTGTTGTTTCAGTTGCGAGAGAAACCCAACTCAAACCAGCTTAAAAGCAAGACACACTGGCTTTTGTGACCGCAAAGTCCAGGGGTGTCTTGCTTCAGGCACGGATGGATCCCGGTGCACAAATAATGTGTTTAAAATGCTGTCTCTTTTCATTTCAGCTCTTCTCTCTTCTGTTTTTGTCTTCATCCTCAGTTAAGCTATTCCCAGCAGCTTTGGGCTCACATCTCACCCTCCTAAGCAACTCGATCAGAAAAAGTTTTCCAAGTGTTTACCTAAACATCCTTTTTTAAAATGTTTATCTATTTTTGAGAGAGAAACAGAGCATGAGTGGGGGAGGGTCAGAGAGAGAGGGAGACACAGAATCCAAAGCGGGCTCCAGGCTCCAAGCTGCCAGCACAGAGCCCAACGTGGGGCTCGAACCCACAAACCATGAGATCATGATCTGAGCCGAAGTCAGATGTTTGACTGAGCCACCCCAGCGCCCCTGTTTACATAAACATCTTGAGCATGATTCTCACTAGGCTGACTTAAGTCATGTGTCCTGAGCCTTCACTCTGACCAGAGCTGTGGGATTCTCTGATGGACCGAGTCTGTTACGTGACTGACTGTGTGGGCCAGGGAGGGGCTGTTCCCCAAAAGAGAAAATCAGGGGGCAGTTATCAAAATGGGAGGAAATGGGTACTACCTGGGCAAAAACCTCCACTAAGCATAAAAAAGCAAAACTTATATCCGGTAGAGGAGGCTTCTGAGATTGAGTTTTGGTTTAGTCGGAAAGATGGCGTGTGCCTTGATTGATCAATGAGGAGTGTCTTGGGTCCAGAAGGGAGAAGTGAGAGTACACGCTCTACATAACCATACCCAGATGTGGGTGAGTTTGCCCAATAGTGAGATGGCACCAAGGAGCCATAAAGCCATAGCAGGGCTGGGGGGCAGCACGGTGTGGGGGGGTGGGCACAAGGTGGGGTTGGTAGCAGAGAACCAAGGGTGGGTTTTGAGGTAAGGTGTAACCACTCTAACAAGACTGAAGAGCAGAGAAAAATGTGGAGAGAGAAGTCTCTCTCTTGTTCTTGGTCTCAGGGTCCATCTAGCTCCACCTTTCTCTTTGTGTCTCTTTTGCTGTCACTCTCCTCTCTGGTTGTCTTCTCGTCTGCCTGTTTCTCTCTAGCCCTGTCTGTGTCCTGTCTCTCATTATCTCTGCTCTGTGTGTGTGTCCATCTTTCACTCTCTCCCATATGTCCCCACCTGTGCCTTTGTTTGCCTCCACCAAGGACCCCCCTTCTCTCTCTTCCCCCACTCAGGGCGACTCCGGGGGCCCCCTGATCTGTAATGGAACACTCCATGGCATCATCTCCTGGGGAGACTTCCCATGCGGGCAGCCCAACCGGCCTGGTGTCTATACTCGAGTCTCTCAGTATGTTGTGTGGATCCGAGAAACGATTCAAAAACACAGAACCCAAGAGTGGAAACAGACGAAGGGGAAG
Organism: Panthera uncia; assembly: GCF_023721935.1. NCBI lineage: Eukaryota > Metazoa > Chordata > Mammalia > Carnivora > Felidae > Panthera > Panthera uncia. The sequence goes on from NW_026057588.1 coordinate 6,650,315, forward strand.
GGCCCACAGTAAAAGCTGAGTTGGCTCACCTGCCTTCTTCCTCCCTCCCTCCCTCCCTCCCTCCCTCCCTCTGCACCCTCCTCACTCCATTGGCCCAGCCCTTCTCTGCCCGTCCCAAAGTTCCACTTGAACCAGTGATCCGTATTCTCAGAACCTCTGATCCTGGCCAACATTTCGTGTTTCAGAAGCATTCAGTCACTTCCGATATCATGGTCTCCCACATACTGCATCCTGAAATACCTCAGTACCCTCAATATCTCAACCCAATGTTCCAGGACTCCCACTGTTTCAACAGAATCCCAGATAGCCATCTGAATGTTCTGTCTGTGGAATACCCTTAAATACATTCATTGACTCATCTCAACAATACTCTATGTCCCATGAATGGAACTTCCTTGACATCGTGCCAAACCCCTTCACGTATTTCCTGACTACCAACATTCTAGACACTTCTGTGTTTGGTGCCCAAGAAGGTTCTAGACTCCTGTGACATTTCATCTTGAAAATATTCTCTTGGGGCACCTGGGTGGCTCAGTCAGTTAAGTGCCCCACTTTGGCTCAGGTCACGATCTCACGGTCCGTGGGTTCGAGCCCCGCGTGGGGCTCTGTGCTGACAGCCTGGAGCCTGGAAGCTGCTTCGGATTCTGTGTCTCCCTCTCTCTGCCCCTCCCTGCTTGCACGCTGTCTCTCTCTCTCCCTCAAAAATAAACATTTTTTAAAAAATTTTTAAAAAGAAAATATTCTCTTGGACTCAGAATCTTCTGCCCCAACAATTTTCTAGGCACATCTGAATGATTAATCATAGCACGGCTAATATTGCATCCTCATAATGATTCATTCTCACATAGTTTTGGGTCTCCCAAATGTCCCATCCCTACCTACATCCCATATTTTGCCAGTATCCCCTGTCTCTGAATCCCCTTGCTCGCTAAAGATCAACAGCACACTAGACTAGAGTTTTGGGGTTCAGGGCCCTGAGGGGCTTCCACACCTGGACCGTGTTGTCTGTCGGGTATTGTTCTTTTATCTCCCCCACAAGCACCTTCATCCTCGGTGACCCCAATACGCAGTGGTTACATGCCCAAGTCACTGAGTCCCTGATTTGAGCAAGTCTTAAAACTCACTGCCTCTCTGTTTTTTTGTCTGTAAATGGGGCTTCTCATCTTTCCTCCTAGCATTGTTATTATAAATTTCAAGCACTTCCACTATGATTCTTTGCATGGTTCCCTATCAAATATCACCTTAGGGTGTCAACAACCCCCAAATTTGCAGGGTCCAAAAATTGTTGCATTTGGGGCTCCTGGCTGGCTCCAGTTAGCAGAGCATGTGGCTCTTAATCTCAGGGTCCTACGTTCAAGCCCCACATTGGGTGTAGAGCTTACTTAAAACAACGACAGCAACGACAGAAAAGTGTTGCATTCAGGTACTTTTTTCAGCATTTATCCAGTGCTGACCATGTGCAGGCATTCTCTTGGGTGTTGGTAAATACAGCTTTATTTATTTAACAAATACTGGTACTTCTCAGAAGCCAGGCACTGTTGCAGACATAGCTGATAAAGCAGTGAATTGGGTAAAACTTCTGCCCTGTAGAGCTTGCATTCTTTGCAGAGAGACTAAATAAATAAGGAGACAGACGGACAAGTGGCAATGTGAACCATGGCAAAAGTGAAGCAGAGATGAAGGATAGGGAATGTTGGCGTTGGGAGAGTGAGTGGAGTTGCTATTTTATTATTTTTTAATGTAAGCTCTGTGCCCAACATGGGGCTTGAACTTCCAACCCTGAGATCAAGAGTTACAGGCTCTGCTGACTGAACCAGCCAGGCACCCCAGAGTTGCTATTTTAAATCGTCTCGGGGCACCTGCGTGGCTGGTTAAGAATCTGACTCTTGATCTCGGCTCAGCTTATGGTCTCGTGCTTTGTGAGTTTGAGCCCCATGTAGGGCTCCTCCCTGGCAGTGTAGAGCCTGCTTGGGATTCTCTCTCCCCTCTCATTCTCCGCCTTCCCCGCATGCACACAGACTCTCTCCCGCTCTCAAAATAAAGAAATAAACTTAAAAAAAATAAGATGGTCTGGGGAATGATGGTGACATTAAAAAAAAAAAAAAAGCAAACAGGGGCGCCTGGGTGGCTCAGTCGGTTGAGTGTTCAACTTCGGCTCAGGTCACGATCTCATGGTTCGTGGGTTCGAGCCCTGTATCAGGCTCTGCGATGACAGCTTGGAGTCTGGAGCCTGCTTGGGATTCTGTGTATGTGTGTGTGTCTCTCTCTCTGCCCCTCCCCCACTTGTGACTTCTCTCTCTCCCTGTCTCTCTCTCTCAGAAATAAATAAAAACGTTTAAAAAAAGCTATGCGATAATAAATGCAATAGCAGAAGGCACACATTAATAAAGGTAGCAAATGATACACAACAAAAGATAGTAGCAGTAGATACACAACAAATAAAAACAATAGCAAAGGATATACTGTAACAAAGATAATAGCAGATATACAAGGGTAAGGACAAGAGCAGAAGGGGAGGGAGACAGGGAATAAGCCAGTAAGGAAAACAAAAGAGGGACTTGTACAGATCACTCACAGCATTGTGCCACCAACAGATTCAAGTCTCCCCACCTGAGGCTTTAGAACTATCTAAATATATTAATGGCTTTTTTGAATGTTCATTTATTTATTTTTGAGAGAGAAAGAAAGAGGGGGAATACCAACCAGGCTCTGCACTGTCAGCCCAGAGCCCGATGCGGGGGCTCGAATCCATGAAGTGTGAGATCATGACCTGAGCCAAAACCAAGAGCTGGACGCTTAACTGACTGAGCTACCCAGGCGTCCCTATTAATACATTTAAAAAAAAAAAAAAAGGCACTTACTTCACAGGGCTCTTGGGAGGATTAATTGCATTAATACATGAAGAGCCCTCAGAACACCTGGCACTAAGCAAGTGTTTACTAAGTGGTGCCCTCATTAGTATTATCCTTGCTCTCATTGACAAAATTGTTATGACAATTTGTCTCCAAGGCCCCAGAGCCAAAGCAGCCTGCCTTGGGTAACAGCTGGGGATTTGGGAGAACGGGAGGTGGCCGCCCAAATCCTTCCTGTGGAACAGAAAATAATGACATACCTGAGCTGGAGATTCTGACTGCCAGCAATACCTTAATTCAGTTGGCCAGCCAGGTGGCCAGGTTTCTCAGGCATCCCTCCGCCCTCCTTCCCTCTCCAGGGATTTTGTGGCCACGCCCTCCTCTTCCTATTTTTGCTCAGGGAAATTGTAATAACAATGGGATCCTGTGCTGGAGGGATTTGGAAAGCTGGGGCTTGTGAGGGAGGGGCGTGGAAAAGACTGGAGAAGAAACTGACAGTCTTCTGACGGGAGGGATGTCTATGCTTCCTACGCATCCCCCGCCCCCGCACTGGCCTGGGGCACATCAAGACTACTGGCCTGGGGCACATCAAGACTTCTTTTTCTCCTCCCGAGGTCCCAGGAAGGGAGATGTCAGCTCCTAAACTAGACCTAGGCTAAGAATTTCCCTAGTCTGAAGCGTCCTGGCCAAGCTTAGCCACTGCCCCTACTAGGAGGCCTTTAATAAGGGATTAGGTTGGGCTTCCCTGCCTAATAGGGATATTAGTCTCCACACCCAATCCCAACGTGTGGGGGTGGGGTTCCCCAACACCACCAGGCAATTCTCCCACACCAATTCAACCTAATTTTTGATTTTTTTAATGTTTTTATTTTTGAGAGACAGAGTATGAGCAGGGGAGGTGCAGAGAGAGAGGAGACACAATCTAAAGCAAGCTCCAGGCTCTGAGCTGCACAGAGCCCCACACGGGGCTAGAACCCACCAACCATGAGATCATGACCTGAGCCGAAGTCGGACGCTTAACGGACTGAGCCACCCAGGAGCCGCACAATTCGATGTAATTACACTAACTACACTATCTACCTGGAGGTTAAGGACTCAGTCCTACAAGACCCGCCCCCCTCCCCCACTACCGACCTTTCAGACGCCAGTTGAAAGTCCAAGTTGTTACCCGTGCTTCTGGCCAAGCTGCTATATAGATTGAAGGTTTCCACGACCTCCTCCTGGAGTTTGATCAATTTGCTAGAGCGGCTCACAGAACTCAGAGAAGCACTTTACTTACTTGACTACTGGTTTACTGTGAAAGGATAAAACTCAGGAACAGCCGGATGGGAGAAATACGTAGGACAAGATACATGGGAAGGGCTGTGGAGCTTCCTTGCCCTCTCTGGGTGCTTCACTGTCTCCACACGGCTTCACCAATCTGAAAACCGTCCCAGCCCCATCTTTTTGGGTGTTTATGGAGGCTTCACTGCATAGGCCTGATTGGTTAACTCAATGTCCATTGGTGATTGATCCTACCTCCAGCCCCTCTTCCCTCCCATTTATTGGCAGCTTCCAAAAGTCACCCATTCACATGACAAAAGACATCGTCATCGCTTTCCTTACTTAGGAATTACAGGAGTTTTAGGAACCCTGTGCCAGAAGGAGACTAAGACCCAAAATATATTTCTTACCACCAATCACAGTATCAATGGAGGCAAAGGGCATATAAGCCCAAGCTTCCATTCTAAGGGGTCAATGTCAATGATAAGGCAAGAGAAGCAGACAGGCTGCGGGAGGGTGGAAAGGACGGGAGACCCAGGTCAGGATTTTTGGAAGAGAGATAATGGAAGGATAAGGTAGCCCCCCCACCCCCCACAGAAACGGGATGGACTGCCCCATCTGAAAGTTGGTCCGCATGTCAAGACTGACGATGTCACACACACATCAAAAGAGTCCAGCCTGCCTCCGTGGGGTGACCACAATTGGTGCTGTGAACAGGAGTCTAGATGACCACCCCCACAGAGTCTTTCTCCTCGTGCTGTGCTGTCCTGTGCCTGCTGGTGAGTGTGCGTTTTGAGCTGTGCTGCTTGGGATTTGCACCTGTTGTAGACTTAACCAACCCAAGTCAGGAGTTTCCATAGTTGGCATTCAGGAACAGAGGCGTGGGATGGGGGGCTTCCTTCAAGTGGCCCTGGGCTGGCACATCTGCACCCCGACCTGTCTGTGTGCTTCGCCCCAGCCAGGGCAGTGGGGGAGGGGTGCCTGAAAGTTCCAACCCAAGTTGTTGGTTCCCCTGGTAACCAGGCTGCATTTTCCTCCAACAGTCACCTAAGTAGCATAAATTCTGGTAGGGTTAAAAGTGTCTTGGGGCGCCTGGGTGGCTCAGTCGGTTGAGCGTCCGACTTCAGCTCAGGTCACGATCTCGCGATCTCGCGGTCCGTGAGTTCGAGCCTCGCGTCGGGCTCTGGGCTGATGGCTCAGAGCCTGGAGGCTGCTTCCGATTCTGTGTCTCCGTCTCTCTCTGCTCCTCCCCCATTCATGCTCTGTCTCTCTCTCTATCTCAAAAATAAATAAACGTTAAAAAAAAATTTTTTTTTTAAAGTGTCTTATTATGGGAGCGCCTGGGTGGCTCAGTTTGGCTCAGGTCATGATCTCACAGTTGGTGAGTTCCAGCCCCACATGGGGCTCTGTGCTGACAGCTCAGAGCCTGGAGCCCGCTTCAGATTCTGTGTCTCCCTCTCTCTCTCTGCTCCTCCCCCATTCACCCTCTGTCTCTCTCTCAAAAATAAATAAACATAAAGAAAAAAAATGCTAAGTGTCTTATTAGGAATAACACTCCTATGATACTCCTTACCTCTAACCACTCAGGAAATTCCAGAGATTTTAAAGCTCTGTGCCAGGAATCGGAAAGAAAACCAAATATAATCCAGGGAGGTGTGGGAGGGGTGTGGCAGAAGAGAAGGAACAGGCTGGATGTAGAAAGACCCTTACGGGGCTGTCCACGGACTAGGGGTGGGGGTGGGGGGTAGGGGAGGGAGCCCAGAAGGAAGGAATCCAGGTAGGAGGCTAGGGTGAGGGTCTAGGGAGGGGGGTTTGAGGCCTGAGCTGAGGCTGGAGAGAGTGGGACAATGGAGGGCCAGGGCTAAGGAGGGGGAAAGAGGAGGAGAGTATGTGAATTCAGCCTAGCAAATTGGCGTGTGGTGTCCTCCCCACCCTTGGAAAACCAGGGGGAAGATGCTGAGCTCACGAGAGGCATGTGATGTGGGCCCAGGGGCATGCAAGATGCCAATAGCTGCAGAGGGCCAGACTTTCAGAGGCAGATGTCAGAGCCAGGGAGCTGGGAGGAAGTTACCTGTGGAGGCAGTACTGGGATGGGATGTCTCAGAAGAAGGACGGGTCTTAGGAAGAATCAGTGTCTCAAGGGTCCAGACCAGAGGACTAGTTGGGAGGGGGAGGAGGGAAGCCACCACAAGGCCAAGGGAGTAGCGTCTGAGAATAGGTTGGTGAGACAGTGGGGGACCTGAGTTTGGGTCATCCAGGAGGCTGTTGGATGCACAGGCTTGAAGCCAGGGAGAGACTAAAGAGCCATCCTGCCCCAGGTGACAGGTGAAACTGTCCAGCGTATGTCGTCAGTGCAGAGGACAAGGCTGAGGACTGGCCCTGGGAACACCCTTATTTGTAAAGACACCAGGAGAGGAAAAAAGGCCTATTCATGTCCGAGAGACAGAAAGTAGAAGGAAACCAGAAATGCATGAAGGAGGGAGCAGCAGACCATGTGGAAGGCTGCCTGAAGGTGAGTAAGGTGAGGACCAGGAGACCAAGATTGCTCAATGTGGAAGGACTCTGGAGACCCAAAGACCACCGCGGCCATCCAGGGCAGGCAGTGAGTAGATCTCTGTGGATAAGTTTTGCCAGGAGTGATGGAAGAGAACAGAGCAGGCAAAGGAGGGGTGGGGGCTGCTGGTGCTGATGAAACTCTGTGCTCCCAGGATCACCCAGCAGAGGGTCAGGCTCACAGGGCATCTCAAAACGTTTGTTGAGTGAATGCATGCCTGCAGGCATGAATGAATGAACGAGTGAACGGGGCAGAGAGATAGAAGGAGAGAGAGAGGTGTACAGACAGAGACAAAAGACAAAGCACCAAGTTGTAGCTGATAGTGCTTCACAGCTGAGAAAAAAAGGTTCTGTCATCTAAGTCAGCTTTGAAAATTCCTTCTTCAGAAAGAAATGAACCGGGAAAGCCAATTACGATGGTGTCTCAACTCAACGTAGCTGATATCCTCACCCATTTTCGTTGCCTTGTTTGATGATCCCAACAAGAAATGGTATGGGGCCCTTGGGTGGTTCAGTTGGTTAAATGTCTGACTCTTGATGTCGGTTCAGATCATGATCTCAAGGTTCATGAGTTCAAGCCCTGAGTCAGGCTCTCTGCTGTCAGCGTAGAGCCCACTTCCCATCCTCCAGATCCCAGTCTCTCTCTGCCCCTCCCCATCTTGTGGGTGCAAATGTGGTCTCTCTCTCCAAAAAATAGACATTATAAAAAGGGGGAGCAGTATGTAGACAGGTAGCTTCCTCCTAGCCCCATTTTTCAGATGAACAAACTGAGGTCAAACCAAAGCCTGATGATGATCCCCAGGGAGTCATGGCATGAGCTGAGCTTTCAGCCGTGTGTATAATTCCAAAAGCTATCCTTCTTCTTTGAAGCCTGTAGGACCATTCATACGTTCCTCTGTTCACACCTGTACTCGTTCAGTTAGCCATTCATTTGTTCATTCATATGTTTGGATAGGGGCTCTGGAGCCAGCTGGCTGGGTTCAAACTCTGGTTCTGGTACTTGCCAACCATGTGGCCGTGGGCAAGTGACATTATCTAGTCCCGCCTCTGTTTCCACGTCTACGACGGTCTCCATGTTGTGGGCCCTCTCCCCAGGTGTCAGGGTGGCCGCGTTCTCTCTAAGGAATAGCCTTCATATTGAGTTTACCACGGTGCCCAGGAGGAAAACGTGGAGCTTGGGACTTGAGAGAACTGTGGGCTCTCTGGAGGAGGTGGCAAAGGGGCTCCGAGCTTTCCCTGAGTGCGAGAGGTGTGAGTGTGAAGCTGCAATCCAGTCTGTGCCCTCTTTGAGCCTCCAGCTGCAAAAGAAGGGATTGGCTTTTTCCAGAAGCCACAAGTCTGCAAGTCTGTGTCAAAAGAGAACCACCGAGAAGCCACTCCCCACTCCATGCAGCTCCAGCACCATTAATCTGCTTCGTGTCTCTACGGGTGAGCCTGTTCTGGACGTTCGTATACATGGTGTCATATAATACGTGGCCTTTGTGATGGACGTCTTTCAGCTAGTGTAGTGTTTTCTTTTTTCTTTCTTTTTAAAGGTTTATTTATTTTTGAGAGAGAGAGAGAGACTCAGCATGAGCAGGAGAGGGGCAGAGAGAGAGGGAGACACAGAATCGGAAGCAGGCTCCAGGCTCTGAGCTGTCAACCCAGAGCCCGACGCAGGGCTTGAACCCATGAGCGATGAGATCATGACCTGAGCCAAAGTCGGCCACTTAACGGATTGAGCCAACCAGGTGCCCCAAGCATAGTGTTTTTAATGTTCATCCACGTTGTAGCCAGTGGTAGTGTATCTCTCCTTTTTATGACTGAATAATACTCCAGAGTATGGATAGACCACATTTTATTAATCCATTCATCATGTGATGGACATCAGCCTAATGGAGATAGAGTCTCTTCTGGGGCTGATGAAAATGTCCTGGAATTAAATTGTGGTGATTGTTACACAGTGTTTTGAGTGTGGTGGACCTCACTGAAGTGTGGACTTTAAAATGGTTCAGGCACTGGATTTTATGTTATGTGAGCTTTATTTAAAAAAAAAAAAAAAGTCAAGGCAGGGTGCGCCTGGGTCGCTCAGTCAGTTGAGTGTCCAACTTTAGCTCAGGTCATGATTTCATGGTTCATGAGCTCTCTGCTGTCAGCCAGGAGCCTGCTTGGGATCCTCTGTCCCCCTCTCTCTCTGCCTTCCCCTGCTGGCACTCTCTGTTTCAAAAATAAGTAAACATTTTTAAAAAATAAATTAAAAAATAAAGGCAGAAAGAGAAAAGAAGACACAGAGAGTGGGATTTAGACGCTTTGTTTTCTTGCCAATATTTGAAAATCAGAAAACGTCCCACCATAAATCTGGATTTCCAGCTTCTCTTGAAAAGCCATGGAACTCGACCATGCTCGTACGTGTTCTGGAGGGCAGCCCCTGACTGGAGCTAAGGGTGAATTTTATTCCATGTAAATTGCACCTCAATAAACCCAACCCTCCAGAAATCCAGAAATAGAGAGGGATTCAGTTAGGTGATTTGTCTCAAAACAAATCAAAAGCTGAAGATTTGTGGGGCGCCTGGCTGCCTCAGTCGGTGGAGCATGTGACTCTTGATTTCTGCTCAAGTCATGATCTCGAGGTTCATGGGTTCAAGCCCCACAATGGGGCTGACAGTGCAGAGCCTGCTTGGGATTCTCTCCCTTCCTCTCTCTGTTCCTCCACTGTTCATGCTCTCTCTCTCAAACTAAATAAAATTTAAAAATTTTTTAATAAACTTAAAAAAAAAAGAAAGTAAAGCTGAAGATTTGTGATTATGAAATCAGAGAAGGAAAGAGATCCAAGACCGGACAGAAGGTGATGGACTGAAAGGCAGGAGTAAGGGGGGAGGGTCTTCTGTTTCCTCACACTCCCTCTGCCTCTGACCACCTTCCCTCTCAACTTCCTCCCCTCTGAGTGTCTGTCTCTCTCTCTCTCTCTCCCTTCCTCCCTCACAGGTGAAGCAAAAACTCAGATGAACCAGCACAGACTGTCCTGTCCCTGGCTCTCTCTCGGTCCCCTGTTTTCCCTTTCTTTCCCAGTGGAAGCCCTCACGCAAGAGAAAAAAAAAAAAAAACTTTCATGTAATTAGATAAATCGGCCACATGCAGATAGGAAAAGTGGGCTTCACAGGGAAGAGGGTCGACCGTGCATTTAAAAAATTCAGTTAGAATCAGACTCTGCAGAACCCAGCTTGGAAACCTCTTCAGTCTCTGATCATCTATTTCGAAATCCCTTCCTTCTCTTCTCAGTCTGGGCTCTCTCAGCTCTGGCTTTCCCAGCCTCTCCCTTCCACTCTCCAGTGCTCTTAAACACTCACCCTCCTGCCTCTTCCCTGCACACCGCAGGAGGGGGGGAGGGCCCCACCCTCCCTGAGACTTCCTCACTAGGAATGAGGATTGGAACCCAATTCCCAGGTCACCTTCAGTCATGGGTCTGGGCACTGGCTCGGAGAGAAGGAGAAAAGGAGTGGGGCCGGGTCTTTCCCCCTAGAGCCATTCTGGGCCCAGCCCCCCTTTCCCCATTTAGTTGTAAAGCTCAATTAGGTGCCATTAGCTGAGAAGATTTTCTGCGGGATTAGAGAGGGCGCCCCACCCCAAGTCTTCCTGGTCCCCTTCCCTCAACCCGGAAATTGCATGGGCTGGAACAAAGAGAGTTAAAAGCTGTGTCAGCTGCCTGTCTGGGGCAGACAGACAGAAGGAGGGGGACAGGTGGGGCAGCATGACAGGTGGCTGAGAAGCCAGGTGGACAGTGGGAGAGTTGACTGGCGGGGTGGCCAGTGGATGACAGGACAGGCAGGTGGTGGACAGACAGATAGCAGAGGCTGACAGGCTGGAACTGTGACAGCTACATGGAGGCCCCAGCAAGCAGCGGGACAAGGTGAGGAGGGGGCAGGTGGTCACCAATGAGGTGACCTCCCCTCCCCACCTGAGATGGGCAGAGTGGGGGATGGGCAGGCATCCTGTCCTCCTGGAGCTGCTGGCAGGCAGGCAGGGTGGGCAAAGAGAGGGGCAGGTTGACAGGGAAAGGGCCATCTCTGAGATTCCCCAACGTTTCCCAGGACCTGGAGGTGGCTCACCCTGGGCTCCAGCATCCTGTTGCTCCTGTGTGTTTCTGGTGAGTTCCCCAGCGGGGCGGGAAGCCCTTCCTCCCTGACAAGGGGCCCTCCGATCTCCCCCTCCAGGTCTGATCCCCAGTCTGGCACTGAGGAGGGGAGGGGACTGCCTCTATGTCTCCACTCACCTCCAGCTCTTGGGGGCCCTGCCACCTCTGTCTTTTGATCTATACCTTCTCTGTGTCTTCCTGTCACTATGCCTCTGTCTTTTCTATCTCTGTGCTTGTCTGTCTCTGTCTCACTCCTATTTTTTTTTAAAGATTGATTGATTGATTGATTGATTTAGAGACAGAGACAGTACAAGTGGGAGAGGGGCAGAGAGAGAGGGGGACAGAGAATCCCAAGCTGGCTCTGTGCACAGAGCCTGATGCAGGGCTCCAGCTCACAAAACTGTGAGATCATGACCTGAGATTCCGAAAACCAAGAGTCGGATGCTTCAGCGACTGAGCCACCCAGGCGCCCCTGTCTCCCTCCTATCTTTAGGCATCTCTCTGTCTTTTTCTCTTTCTCTTCCTCTCTGTGTCTCTGGGCATCGCTGGGTCTTTTTGTATTTGTCCCTGGGTCTGTGTCTCCCTGTCTCTGACTCTCTCTCAGGGTCTCTCTCTCTCTTACGTGTCTGTGTCTTCATCTCTGCATGTCTCTTCCTGTCTCTGAGCCCCAATCTCTAGATCTCTGACCCCATCTCTTTGGCCCACACCCCTGTCCTCAGGGCTCAGCCAACCGGCCACGGAGAAGATTATTAAAGGCAAGGAGTGTGCCCGTCACTCACAGCCTTGGCAAGTAGGGCTGTTTGAGGGTACCAGTCTGCGTTGTGGGGGGGTCCTCACTGGCCGCAGATGGGTCCTCACAGCTGCTCACTGCAGTGGCAGGTAAGCCCCTGTCTGGGTGTGGTCTCTTCCAGGGGTGGGCAGAGGAAAGGTGATGGGGAGGAGAACCCTCAGGGTAGGAGATGGGGGTGCCAAGGAGTAAGGAAATGGTCTTGCAACAAAAGGTTCTGAGGTTAGACAAAGAGTAGGACTTCTGCAACAATGGGTCTGGGGTGGGGCTGGGTGGGGCGGGTAGTGTGGGTGGCATGAGGGGTCCTGGAACCTGCTCATCTACCCGCTCCCATTTCCTCGTGTTCCCCTTCTTTCCCACATGACATCTGTCACCACCCCAGCTATTCCCTGACCCAGTCTGGGCATCTTCTCTGGGTCTCAGCAGTCCCATCTGTGAAATGAGGAGATTGCACTTTCTAGGTCTGAAGCTCTGAGGTTTTTTCAAAAGGGAACTTTCAAACACGAAGAGGCAGATTGATTAGGGACAGAACAGAGAGAGTCCACTCATTACTCATGCGTTCCTTCAGCTGACAGTGCTAACAGCCCAGGCAGCCTCTAGGTGGTGGGAACAGAGCAGCAAGCATGAAGAATGGATGTGCTTGCTCTGGCTAAGAGACTCAGAAAGGGACAGAGATGCAGGGACTCGGGGAGGAGAAGTAGGCAAATGCAGGCAATGGAAAGATAGTGATAGAGACGAGAGACAGAGAGACAGAACAAGCGTGTGAGGGAGGGAGGACTGACACTGAGGTGCAAAGCAGCAGAGAAAGGCTGGAGGGTCTGGGAGCCAGGGGTCCACTGCCCCCCCGCTGAGCCACCTTGACCCCCCCCCCCAGCAGGTACTGGGTGCGCCTGGGGGAGCACAGTCTTAGCCGTCTGGACTGGACGGAGCAGATCCGACGCAGCGGCTTCTCCGTGACCCACCCCGGCTACCAGAGAGCCAGGCACAGCCATGACAATGACCTCCGGCTCCTGCGACTGGGCACACCCGTCCGCTTGACCCGCAGCGTCCAGCTCCTGCCCCTGCCCACCACCTGTGCAGCAGCTGGCACCAAGTGCCACATCTCAGGCTGGGGCATCACCAATCAGCCAGGGAGTAAGGGAGCCTCAGGGTCAGGGCTCAGAACGGGCAAAGTCTGGGGTGGAGGATGAGAGATCAGGAGTCATCCCAACAGAAGGATGGATCAAGGGTCAAACATGGGGATTGTGGTTTGGGGTCAGAGATCATGGTGGACCAGGGGTCTTGGGAGTCAAAGTGGTTAATGGGTTGGGTATGGAGTCAGAAGCCATAGGTCAGGGATGTGATTAGAGGCCAGAGTGATGGCAGGGATCATCAGACTGGAGCAAAAGGCACGGGTAAATAGGACCTTGGGTCATGGGTCAGAGACTCTGGTGTTAGAAGTCATTGTAGAGTTGAGGACATGGGATCCAGATGTTGCACAAGCTGGCCACAATCTGAGGCTAGAAACTGAGATTCAATCAGGGATTGCTGGTTTGGGATTGAAAGCCCTAGAGGTTAGGGGTCATGGAGTCTGGGGTCAAATAAACTAGGATCAGAAGTCACTTTGGAGTTTGGAACAGTGGTTTAGAGCTGAGTTTGGACGTTTAAGAGAAGACAAGAACTGTGGGGTCTGGAGACAGAGAGGGAACATGAGGTCAAGTTGGGATCTAAGTATAATAAGATTGAATGAAGGTCAAAGGGCACTGCATGGGGAATTTAAGGAGAAAAGTCCGGATTCACTGTTTCTGGGGTTGGAGGGACAAAAGGTGTCTTGAGTTATGGCACTCAGAGTCATAGGTTAAAGGAGAGGGGGACTTGTGTCAATGAACTGGGGCAAGGGTCACTATGAAATGAAGTCATAAATCTGAAATCTAGAAGTTTGAGGATTGTTGTGGAGAGTCGCAGGAAGAGGGCAGAGTATAGACTTATATTTGGCTTCCTTTGGTGGAAGGATGTGGCCCCCAAATGGGAAGCTTTGGGGAACAATGCAGCTTCTATCTTCCACCCCCAGAACCATTCCCGGACCTGCTCCAATGCCTCAATGTCTCCATCGTTTCCAGTGCTGCCTGCCAGGCTCTGTTCCCCGGGAAAATCACGGACAACATGGTGTGTGCCAGCGGCGCTGATGGGGCGGATGCCTGCCAGGTGAGTGAATGCAGGCTATGCATGGTCACCCCCGGACAGGAAGTAGGAGACAGAGCAGGGAGATGGGGGAGAGAGGCGTGGTCAGAAAGAAGGGGAGGCGCAGGATACAGCAGCAAGAGCTAGGTGATGGAGGATAGAGGAAGGGAGGGAACAGAGAAGGAGACATGGGAAGAGCATAGGAGAGGGACAGGAAGAGACAAAGAAAGATGGGGAAAGCCAAGAGCTGGCAGGGATTTAGAACTCAGGAGTGTAACTGGTTGTCTCTCCCCATACCATCCTCCAGTTGGTGCTGGCCCAGGTCAGAGAGTGAGAGAATCTAGGATGGAGGTGGGAAAGGAGCCTGGTGGACTCTCCTGCCCTCCAATTCCACTACCTTGCCCTCTTGGGTCCTTCAGGTTGGAGGATGCCACCCTCTGCTGGCTAGGGCTTCCTAGCCTTTGTCCCTGAGAGAACTTTTATAGCTCCCGCCTTCCTTTGCTGGGATTGGTCACTGGTGGTTGAGCTCTTTCCCTCATTGGTCAGGGCCCGTGCCAGTTGTCCTCTATAGACCGCTTATGGTTTCCACCTCCTTCGCTGGGATTGGTCACTGAATATACTCTCTTCACTCATTGGCCAGAGCTCTAACCATTCCCCTTGAGAGATACACCCCCATCACCACCACCTGTTATGGAGTCCTGCCTTCCCTGGGATTGGCCCCTTAGGAACAGGGTACTCTTCCCTACTGGTCAGTCATTGCTCTTGATCTCAGGAAAGGAGTAACACTCTTCTCTCTGATAACCAAGCGCGGACCCACTGTCTTCAAGGCCTGGGAATGGACTTGGGAGTCGGGAAAAAGAAAATGGGAACAGGATTTCTTCCTTACTTATTCAGTGCTCCTTCTCCTTCTGTATTCCAGGGTGACTCTGGAGGACCCCTGGTGTGTGGAGGAGTCCTTCAAGGTCTGGTGTCCTGGGGAACTGTGGAGCCTTGTGGGCAAAAAGGCATCCCAGGAGTCTACACCAACATTTGCAAATATGTGGACTGGATCCGGATGGTCATGAGGAACAACTAGCCTGCTCCCTCCACCTCCACCCCTCAGGTTGGGTGGTACACTGAGTGAGCCTCAGAGCACCAACACCGCCCCCCGTTATCACTCTGGCTCCCATCCTTCTTGCTCTGGGGATTTTCTTCCCAGAACTCCAACTCCAGCCAGCCCTTTTAAGACCCATGGTTGGGGGAGAAAGGAATGAGTGACTACCTGGAATAAATATAACTGGAGGAAGAGATGTGTCTGTCTGTTTGATGCCCCCATGCTGGTTGACACAGGAAGGAGGTTCATCAAGTCCTCTACCCACAACTGTAGGAATAGAGACCACAGAGGGTGAGGGTTTTCCCTTAGGAGCCACACAGGAATGGAGTAGCAAAGTTTACTTATAACAATAAAAATAAGGGCCTTTTTTTTTTTTTTCTCCACCCAGCACTTTAGGAACAGTGCCCATGAAGGACCTGAAGGGGGGAAAATTATTGGCCCAAGAATGCCAAATGAAAATCACAAAATCAAAATTCATGACCATTTAATTAAATGTCTATAAAACTTAACATTCTTCTATGTAGCGGATTCCAAGTTGGCTTTGCTGGAGCTGTTGAGCACATGTTATATTTAATTTAAAAAAATTTTTTTAATCTTTATTTTTGAGATGAGAGTGTGAGCAGGGGAGGAGCTGAGGGGAGGGAGACACAGAATCAGAAGCAGGCTCCAGGCCCTGAGCTGTCAGCACAGAGCTCAACCTGGGGCTCGAACTCACGAACCGCGAGATCAGGACCTGAACCGAAGTCGGACACTTAACCGACTGAGCCACCCAGGTGCCCCAAGCACACGTTACATTTAATGTGGGATGTGGGTTCGTTTTACTATGTCTGTGATGATGGAAGGTGGGGTGTGGCCTTGGAAAGCAAGAGGACCCAGACTAGGTCTTAAAATAGTCCTGCCCACCCCTTGGGTTCTGTCTTCACCACCGTCCAGGAGGTAAAAAGAGAGCTTCTGCCCAGTGAATGGAAAGGGAATTTGGGGGTAGGAGAGTGCGGGGTGATGGTGACAGCATAGGAATACTTGCTGAGTGCCTGCTGTGCTCGACTGTCCCGGAGTCCTCATCCCAATCACCCCAAGGCAGGGCTGTCCCCCCATCTCCTAGATGAAGAAACTGAGCCTCACCGGGGTGGAGTCCCTTGGCTCACGTCACTGTGGTAGGAAGAGGCAGAGCCGGGGTTTGAGGCCAGGCCTGGCTGCCTTCAGAACCCATACCCGGTCGTCTTGCCCCACTTCTGGTTAGGGGAGAGAGGAGAGAGGAGGCAGGACGGAAGCAGGAGATCTAACTGATAAGGAGCCAGCCGGGAGATAGAGGGATCGGCAGACAGGATATTGAGGTGGCTCCGAGTCGGAAGTCATTGGACCTAAGTCACACAGCGAGTAAGTGTCACAGCTGGATTTGGAGGGGGGGGCGGGGAACAGGGTGCTGGGGGGGGTAGGGGCGGAGGCAGGAGAGGGGAGCGGAGGGGAGGGTGGGTGGCAGAAACAAAGCCCCAGAGGAATGCTAGGGGCTGAGGCCTTGCAGAGGGCTGACTCCCTTTCCTGGGCCTCGACTCCCACAGGCCCCAACCTGCCTCCCCCACCCTCCCGGCCTGCCCCTTCGGCTGGCAGTGGCCCCACCTCTGTGACACCCCAGTTTCCCCTCTCCTTGGAATGGAGAAAGGAGGGCCCTGAGGAGGCCAGAGGCCCATCTGGGCTTGGGCTGTGGGGAGGGAGGAGAAGGGACAGGAGAGAGAGAGGGACTGGGAAACCGAGGTGGAGGGGGGAGAGAGAGAAGGAGGTATAGGGAGCCAGAGACGGAGAGACACAAAGAACGATAAAGAGTTAAAAGAGTCATGCAGGGAGAGACTGAGAGAGAGACAGAGACAGAAAGACAAAGAGACAGAAAGGCACAAGCCCAGAGAGGCAAAGAGAAAAATGACAGAGAATTACAGAGAGGCAGGAAACGGCAGAGACAAAGAGGGACAGATTCACCCTGACGAAGAAGGATGCAGACAAGTCGGAGAAACAGAGAAAAGCAGAGAGAAGAGGGGCTTGGAGAGGTGACAGAGGCAGGCACGCACGCACACACATACACACACACACACACACACACCACCCCCAGGGCAACAAGGCAGGGCTTAGGAGGCCTAGTCATCCCGGCCACCCCGCGTCTGCCACCTGCCTGGTGCCTGATGCTCTGACCCAACCTGCCTCTGATCCAAACCGCCACAGCTGCCTACACCACCACTACCACCACCGGCCACCCAGAGCCCCAGCCCCAGAGCCTGTGAGTCGGGGAGGGAAGGGCACAACCGCCCCCCCATGCAGCGTGCCTGGCCTCCTCTACCTCCGCACCCTTTCTCCCTCTGCTCTGCCCTTCTAGGCTTGGGTGGGTGCTCTCTGCCTCTCTCTGTGTCTCTGATCCCTACTTTGATAGCTGAGTCCAGCCTCCACCCCTCCCCCTGCTGGCCAGGGCAGCTGAGGGCACTGGCCTCTCCCCTGACCAGCCCAGCCCAGCTCTATCTGCCTGTCCTTCAAAGGGGCAGGCATTCAGAAAGACAAGGCTAAAACACGGTCCCAGGCTGAGCTCCCTGCTATACGGGCCCATATCCCCCTGCGGTGGATGCTAAATGACGCTGGTTCCTTTTATTCACCTGTCCCAAGCTGCTGGGGCCTGGCCAGGTCTCAGGTGTGCAAGAAGGAAAACATTCACCCCAAAGCATCTCACAGGTACCATGGCTGACTTAAAACGGAGCCGGCCAATCGCTTGCCCCGAAGTCAAAGCCCCTCCCAGCAATTGCCATATTCTCTTTGGCTGCCAGAAGGTTTAAGCTGATATCAGTCCCCTCTAAGGCCACCTTTGATACCAAAGATTTATTTTTTTTAAGTTTATTTATTATTTATTTTGAGAGAGCAGGGCGGGGGGGAGGGAGAAGGGGCAGAGAGAAAGAGAGTATCCCAAGCAGGCTCTGCACTGACAGAGCCTGTCCGTGGGACTCAAACTCATGAACCATGAGATCATAACCTGAGCCAAAGTCAGAGGCTTAACCCACTGAGCCACCCATGCACCCCTCAAAGATTTATTTTAAAGGTTTGGAGGCTGGGATGCTGTGAGAACTTGGGGGTTCCTCAAACCCCGTTGCTTCTCCCTGGGGGGAGCCAGAGCAGGGAAGGGGAGGAGGAGACAACATGAACCAATCCCGCCCTAGTCTCCCCATAAAGTGATTTGGCCCCTTGTCCCTTCTTGTTCCCAGAAGAACCTGGGGCCTGCCCTTCCCCTCTCCAGGCCATGATGATTCTGCGATTAATCATTCTTGCTCTGGTAACAGGTATGTGGGAAATGGGGGAGGGCAGGGGCCTCCTTCTCAAATCTTTAAGATCTCTCAGCCCTCTATGTCTGGATATTGACGGGCTGATACTCAAAATACAGAACAATCCGTAGAAGATCTAAATGGGTATATGAGCCATAATGAGGTCCCAAATGCCCCTTGCCAGGCCAGACATAATCCCTTTAGATGCCAAAATGGGGAGAGGTCAAGGAGGGTCCCAGGGGAAGGGCCAGGGTAGCTGGGGAGATACTCAAAGAGCCCAGAACAGTAGCTACTGACCAATCAGTATGGAAGCAGTTCAATCATTTAATATCTGGACCATCCAGACAGTGCCTCTCAGCAGGACGCAGGGCTGGGGCCCACACCGCCCACCCCCTCTCTGTTCTCTCCACCCCCACTTCTGCCTGAGCCCCTCTTTTGCCCTCACTCCCCTCCAGGGCATGTAGGGGGAGAGACCAGGATCATCAAGGGGTATGAGTGCTCTCCTCATTCCCAGCCCTGGCAGGTGGCTCTGTTCCAGAAGACACGGCTGCTCTGTGGGGCAACGCTCATCGCTCCCAAATGGCTCCTGACAGCAGCTCACTGCCGCAAGCCGTGGGTGCGGGGGCTGGGGCGGGCCGGCAGGGGGCTGGAGATGGAGAGATGGTTGGAGAGGGGCTTGGGGATGGGGAGAATGGGCATGGGGTCGGAGACGGGCACGGGTGGGGTGGCATGAGCATTGAAGATGGACACAGAGCTGAGACAGGACGGAAGGATGGGAGGTGTTGGGAAGGGGGTGGGGGCCGAGTGGGATTATGGTTTCGAAGGAGGCTTCGGTGGGAAATGGGGATGAAGTTGCGAGTGGAGCTTTGTTGCTTTCTTCTCTCAGTTGCACTCAACCCTTCCCCTTCCCCTCTGTGTCCCCTCACCTCCTGTCTCCTGCCTCTCTTCCTGACCTTCCACCTCTGACACCATCTCTCCCACCTCAGCCGATACTTAGTTCACCTGGGGGAGCACAACCTCCAGCGGCGGGATGGCTGTGAGCAGACCCGAACGGCCACCGAGTCCTTCCCCCACCCAGACTTCAACAACAGCCTCCCCAACAAAGACCACCGCAATGACATCATGCTGGTGAAGATGACGACAGCGGCCTTCATCACCCGGGCCGTGCGACCACTCACGCTGTCGTCACGCTGTGTCACTGCTGGCACCCGCTGCCTCATTTCTGGCTGGGGCACGACGTCCAGCCCCCAGTGTAGGGGCTCCAGAGGGCGACACAGAAGGGGGCGTGTGGGAGGACAGAGGGACAGGGGGAACCAGAGGAACCTGCAGAGGGGAGAGTCATAGAGTACGAGAGTGCAAGAGGGGCGTTCCTGGGGGTGTCAGTGGTGGGATAAGGAAGGGTTGGGGAGGAGGGAGACAAAAGTCGGGGCCTTGGAGTCAGACAGACATGATGGTGCACATTGCCAGATCCACAACCTGCTAGTTGTGGGGCCTCAGGCAAGTGGCTTCACCTCGCTGAACCTTGGTTTTCTTCTCTATACAATGAGGATAATTACACCCACCTACCAGGGCTGGATCAGAGATAGTGTATTTGGAACAACTGGCATCATAAATTTACTCAGTAGTGTTACCAGTGCAGAGAGATGAGCTGGCTGCCAGCAAGGACAGGACCTGGGTGTGGGGTGGGGGCAGAGCAAGGTCCTTGGGTCCAGAGCAGGCTCTGTAGCATGGGAAAGGGGACTGGGGGCTCTCATTGTCCACACCCCTTCATGCCGTTTCCACAGTGCACCTGCCCCATACCTTGCGATGTGCCAACATCACCATCATTAAGCACGAAGAGTGTGAGAACGCCTATCCCGGCAATATCACAGACACCATGGTGTGTGCCAGTGTTCGGGAAGAGGGCAAAGACTCCTGCCAGGTCAGGGGGCAGGGCCTGGGTCTCCAGCCACATCCCCGTGTCCATCTCCCACCTCATCTGCCTCTTCAACTACATCCCAATCTCATCCCCAACCCTAACCCAGTCTCCCCTCCCTGCAACCCTCAATCTCTCTCCACCCCTAGTTCCTATTTCTAACCTCTGTGTGGATCCCCGGCTCTGTCCCCATTCCCACCCCCAACTCCAGCCCCAACCACCCCCCACCCATTTCCAACCCTCACCCATTTTTATTGCTATCCATATCTCCAACCGCATCCCCAATTCTCTTGCCAACCCCATCCTAAACCTCCACCCCAATCCCAACACCATCCCTAACATCATGCCCAATTCTGTCCCTCCCCTATGGCCACCCTCCCCCTCTTTGTGACTGGTTTCTCTCTCTCCATACCCAGGGTGACTCTGGGGGCCCTCTGGTCTGTGACGGGTCTCTTCAAGGCATTATCTCCTGGGGCCAGGATCCATGTGCTGTCACCAGAAAGCCTGGTGTCTATACCAAGGTCTGCAAATATGTAGACTGGATCCAGAAGACTATGGAGGATAATTAGCCAGGACCAACTTATCACAGCCCAACATTCCTGATCCTTATTTGGTGATGTGGCTCATTCTGTTAATAGTCAAGCCCAAGAGAAGACATCTTTATATATTTTCTTTTCAGCCACCTTAACTATGAGACATGCTGTGGTTTAATAATCAACTTGGGGTTTGGAATTAGTGAGGCCTGGGTTCCGATCCTGCCTTGTACTAACTTGTGATTCTGGGAGAGAGAAGTGTTGTTTGGTTCACTGTTGTATCCCTAGCCCCAAAGGCACTCACCAAGGTTTCAATAAATACTTACTGAGTGAATGAATCTTTGGAGTGCTTACTAGATGCCACACCTGGTCCAAGGGCTTTTCAACATATCAACTAACTTAATCTTCACAAAGATTAAGTGCTATTATTGAACCCATTTTGCAGATGCGGAAACTGGGGGAACAGAGAAACAAGTCGCTTGCTCATATAGTCACACAGCCAGTAAGGGGAAGAGCAAGGAATCTAAAGCAAGGTGGTTTCTTTCTCCTTTCCTTTCCTTTCCTTTCCTTTCCTTTCCTTTCCTTTCCTTTCTTTCCCTTTCCTTTCCTTTCTTTCCTTTCCTTTCTTTCCTTTCCTTTTTTCTTTTCCTTCTCTTCTTTTTTCTTTTCTTTTCTCTTTTCTTTTTCCTTTTCTTTTTTAAAGCAAACTGATTTCTTAACTACAGAGTGAAACTCGATTAAGGCTCAATTTTCTTATCTGTAAAACCATGAACGTAAAAGTATAACAACACATGAGGCTAAGTCAGCCTGCACATAATTAGGACCTAAGAAAAAGAGCTATCATTGTTTTTTTTTTTTTCCCAACCTCCATGCTAGGTAGTTCCACCAGACCTGTGCTGGCCAATACGATAGCCACTAACCATATGGGGCTATTTATTTATTTACTTAAGTGTATTTATTTATTTTGAGAGACGGAGCACGTGCATAAGCTGGGGAGGGACAGAGAGAAAGAGAGGGAGAGAGAATTCCAAACAGGCTCCATGCTGATCATGACCTGAGCTGAAATCGAGTCAGATGCTTAACCGACACTCACCACATATCAAATGCTTTGTAGCCACATCTGGCTGTTGTACTGAATATCGCACATAGGGCATTTCCACCATTGTAGGAAGTTCCATTGGACAGCCCGGAGCTGGACAACCTCTAGAGTTAACTCAATTCCTACTGGAGAAGATGCCACATAAATGGTCCAGAACTCAGAATCTTTTTTGACGTCTTGCTCACCTTGCAGGAGAGGTCGTGGGCATGAGATATAAGAGCCTAGAGCTGGAACGGGGGCCTCCTGGTTGTTAGGTGGATTTGCTGTGTGACCGCCTGTGAATCACTGCCTTCTCTGGGCCTCCCATTTCTCATCTGAAAGGAAAGGATGGAGCAGCTGGCCCAGGTGATACTGACATTCTTCTGTGGCCTTGGCCTCCTGTGATTCATGCGCCTATGTGTCACCTGAAGACACGCAGGTGGCAGGATGTGACGTGACCACACCTGGGTGTGATGTGCAGTGTACCCCCCCCCCAACATGAGGAAGGGACGCTACTCACTGGGCCACCTGCTGAGCCCCCTGTTCTGGCTGTGAGGATG
This sequence comes from Panthera uncia, assembly GCF_023721935.1. NCBI lineage: Eukaryota > Metazoa > Chordata > Mammalia > Carnivora > Felidae > Panthera > Panthera uncia. Next base: position 6,672,510 of record NW_026057588.1, read on the forward strand.
AACTCAGCCCGGAGCACCATCGCTCAGGCTCTGAGCTCTGGCTCATTCCCCCTCTGCCCCCTTTCTGTCTCTTTGTGTCTCAGTCTGTGTGGCTCCTACCCTTTCCTTCCATCTATCTTATCTCTCTGCCTCCCTCTCTCCTGGCCAGCATTCTGGCTTCTCTCTGTTATGCTAGGTATGCATTTCCCTGTTTATTTTCCTCTCCCTCACAATCACCTCTCTCCAACGCTCTCCCCAAGACCCTTAAGCTCCCTGGGATCCTCTCTCCCCAGCTGAGAAGACTTCTTGGAACAGGAGACCTGGGGAATCCCCATGGAATCCAGCTCCAAAAAGGGTGTTTGGGGCCCTGGAAAGAGCCTGTATTCCCTGGGCCCCTCCCAGAGCAGGAATCTGGGGCCCAGGTTGGGTGCCAGCCCCACCCACGGTATAATTAGGGAGAGGGAAAGGGAGGGAGTGAACCCCTGGGGGGAGGGTGGGGAAATTTCCGGGCTCTTCGGGGTTAAAAGGGAAGGCCAGGCCAGGGGTCCCTGGGCAGAGGATTCGGTGGCCCACTCGGCGGCAGGGCAGAGGCACTTCTGAGTCTCCTCCCTCCTCCTCACCAGCCCTCCTCCCTACCAGCGACTCCCAGGTGAGGTGGGATGCCCTACCCTGGTAGGGGCGGGTTGTGAGAGCATGGGTGGGGACCTTCGGGTCGCGGGCACGAGCCCTGTTTGAGCCTCAGTTTCCCTATCAATCGGGCGCGCCTCTGAGCCTCGGATCCCCGCGCCACCTGTGAAGGAGGGCGAAACCCAAATGCTGTTTGGCCGGCAGTCCGGGGAAGCCGGGGTCCTGAGATGGCTCCCCCTTCGGGCACAGGGAGGTCTGGAGGACGCCACGGGGGGCGTCATTAGGGTAATTGTGCCCATCCCTGGTATTCTGGCCCGAGTCGTCCGTCCCCCTGTCCCTGAAGTCGTCGACCGCAGGTTAAGCGGGACTTCGCGGGCTGGGTTGGCCCAGGACTGGCGGACGGGCGCCGTGGGGTGCAAGTCTCTGACGGGGCATCCGTTTTAATCCGCCCTCGCCCCCTAGCCTCGGTCCCGGCCATGAGATCTCCGCACCTCCACCCCTCCACCGCCTCTGGCCCCCGGGCTCGGGCAATGCTGCTGCTGCCGCTGCTCGTGACGCAACTCTGGGGTGAGGCGGGGGACAGGGCTTGGCGGGAGGTGCCAGGGACCAGGGGAGATGGCAGAGTGTGCTCTCATCACCAACCCCCGCGCAACTCTGCTCCTCCGGGGACCCCAGGCCCCACCTGCTGATCCAGTGCTGGCCCCCCCTAAGTCAGCATGGTCCCCCTCCGAGCTCCGCTCTGGGGGATTGCGCCCCCTGCACTGAGCCTGGATCCCTACTCCTCCCTTCTCCTCTCGGCTTCCTTCCCGGACCCTGACTAACCCCGTGCCCTCTCTCAGTCCCTCTTGGTCCCCGCTCCTTCTAACTCCACCCAATTATCTCCCAAGTCTTGCCTCACAGCTTTTGGCCCTCGGCCCTCTCACCGTTCTGCGGCGCTATTCCGGCCCGCCCTCCTCTATCCCCGCCCCCTGGTGGCCGGGTCGGGTTCTGTTCCTCCTCTGCTTCGAGCGCTGCATTCTGTCCCCGTCCCTCCAGACCCTCCCTGTTCGCTCTCCCCAACTCCGCTCCGCTCTGTCTCCGCCTCCTTCTCCTTTCCTGCGGTCCTTCTCCGCCACTTCCATTCGGTTCCTGCAAGACCCCCAATTTCCAATCCTCTCCCCCAGCTTCCCTGGTTCTGGCTGCGGGCCCCACAGGCCCAGCTGTGGCCCCAAGCCCAGCTCCTGCCCTGTCTCCACCCCTTTTCTTTCTCCAGCCGCGGAGGCGGTGCTGCTCCCCAGAAACGACACCGACTTAGACCTTGTGGCCTCCGGCGCCCCGTGCGCACGCGGTTCGCAGCCCTGGCAGGTCTCCCTCTTCGATGGCCTCAAGTTCCACTGCGCGGGCGTCCTGGTGGACAAGAGTTGGGTGCTCACAGCCGCGCACTGCGGGAACAAGTAGGGGGAGCTCCTCAGGGCAGCCACGGAGGGGCGGTGGAGGCAGGCCCCGGGGAGGCGGCGGGAAGAGCTGGGGCACTTGAGGGTATGGACCTCTCCCAGCTCCTTGCGGGAGTCAGTTCTGGAGGGCTTCCTGCAGGAGGTGAGGCAGGGTTGGGCTGTGGCCTCTAGGGGGCGCTGTAGATCCTTCTCAGGGCTTTCGGGCTCGTCCGCTGCCCTTTGTCTAGTAGATACTCCTTGGGCTCCCCTGAAGGGTGGATAGTTGCATGCAACAGACCCAAGTCAGGGTCCGGTGTGGTTAGGACTTTAGAACTAAAGACATTGTTCACCTCACGAGTCCCCATTGAGGAAGGACAGGAGTGGTAGGCTTACCCAGGTAGACCCCCAGTCCTCAATTCCTGCAGAACTCAGATCCCCAGCTCCCTTCTCCCCCACCTCCTCCTCCCTCAGACCCAGGAGTCCCAGCCCCCAGTTTCTCTCCCTCAGACCCAGGAGTCTGGGCTCCCACCATGGGGCCAGTCCCCTCCTTCCCACCGACTCAGAGTCTTGTCCCTGTCCCTACAAAGGCTTTAGCTTCACATGGCTTTTCCCTCCCCAGGCCTCTGTGGGCTCGCGTGGGGGACGACCACCTGCTGCTTATCCAGGGCGAGCAGCTCCGCAGGACCACCCGCCCCATCGTCCACCCCAAGTACCAGCATGGCTTGGGCCCCATTCTGCCGCGGCGGACAGACGAACATGACCTCATGCTGCTGAAGCTGGTCAGGCCGGCTGTGCTGGGGCCTCGCGTCCAGACCCTGCGCCTGCCCTACCGCTGTGCCCAGCCGGGAGACCAGTGCCAGGTGGCTGGCTGGGGCACGACGGCCACCCGAAGAGGCAAGAGCTGGGCACCCTGAAGCCTGTATCTTGGGGAAGAGGAACTGAGGGCCAGGACTCCTGGGTCTGAGGGGGGAGGGGGTGGGGAGGGGTGGGACCCTGGGTCTGGGGAAGGAGGGGCTGGAGGCCTGGGGTCTGGGATGGGAACCGTGTGGGTATCTGGACTCCTGAGTCCTGGAGGACTGGACGTCTGGCCACAGTATCACCTCCTATTTTCTCCTGTCAGTGAAGTACAACAAGGGCCTGAGTTGCTCCAGGGTCACTGTCCTGAGCGCTAAAGAATGCGAGGTCTTCTACCCTGGTGTGGTCACCAACAACATGATGTGTGCAGGACTGGACCAGGGTCAGGACCCCTGCCAGGTAGGAACTGGCCAGGGAGGGTCTCACTCATGGGAGCTAGGATAGGGTTAAGGGAAATTGGAACGCCCCATCCTTGTCCCCAACCCTACACCCAGTGTCCAACATGATCCCATCCCTACCCCAGTGTCATCCCCGTGTCCAGCATGAGCCCATCCCTACCCCAGCCTCCATCCCCACCCCACGTTGGACTCTACCTCCTTGGGTCCATCTGCTGGCGCCCGGCCCTACTGACTTCTGACCCCGTCCTCAACAGCATTGCCATCCGCAAGCCTAGACCCCCACCCCATCCCTCTCTGTCGGCCCATGTCTACCTCCCCCCACCTCATCACAAGCTACAGCCCCAGCTCTACCCCATCTCCACTCTCGTTCCCCAACCCTCCCCCCCCTCCAATGTCCACAACCCGTAGTCTGGCCCCATCCCAACCCCAGCTCATACTTAACCCACCTCATCTTTTTTTTAAAAATGTTTTATTTATTTTTGAGAGAGAGCATGGGGGAGGGGCGGGGGGGGGCGGGACAGAGGTTCCAAAGTGGGCTCTGCACTGACAGTGCGGACCCCGATGCAGGGCTCGAACTCATGAACCGTGAGATCGCGACCTGAGCCAAAGTCAGGCAGTCAACCAACTGAGCCACCCAGGCGCCCCACCAACCTGTCTTTATCCAAACACAACTCCGACCCTACCCAACCCCCAGATCCCCAAGTGGCAGCCTTTGAATTGGTGCATTTATTTGATCTCTCCTTCCCCCACCCCCAGAGTGACTCTGGTGGCCCTCTGGTCTGTGACGAGACCCTGCAGGGCATCCTTTCATGGGGCATTTACCCCTGCGGCTCTGCTCAGCATCCAGCTGTCTACACTCAAATCTGCAAGTACACCTCCTGGATAGAGAAAACCCTGCGCTCCAACTGACCCCCAGGCCGGGAGCCTCTACCAGCTGCCTCTTCTCCCTTCCTGGGCAGTTGCGGGGGCTGGGCTCCTCCCCTGCCCCGCTCGAACCTCCGCTGCCCATCCACACCTGCTGATGTCTCTCCTCCTCCCTTAACCACCCCACCCCACCCCCCGCCCACTGCTGCTCTCTGCCCGCTTTGGAGCCAAACTGCCAAAAGCAATGGCAAAGTTTTTTGTTTTTTTTTTTTTTAATTTAAGAGAAACAAGGAAGCTGGTGGTCACCCCATCTCTGAGAGGAGTTGTCACTCACCAAACCAGGCTTCCTCTACCACTCTCTGCTGTGTGACCTCAGGCAAACTAAGCACCCTCTCTGGGCCTCTATTTCCTCACCTGGAAAATGAGGACAATGAAGTGCCTACCTCATATTCCCACTGTGAGGAGACTATGATATAACATGAGTGTGTAGGTTGCTATGGTAATTATCAGTAAAGCATTAACACAGTGGGTGGTGAGCCCTGATTAAATGTTACCTGTTGTCATGACCTGCCAACAGGTCCTGGTGAGAACATATGTCGGTCTGTGTCCTGGGGAGAAGAGCACAGGAGTAGCCCCCAATCCAAAGGCTCCCCCTCACCATCCCCAGCCCTCAGGGTTGATGTGAGAATCACATTCCCCACCCTCCTCTCAAGTTCCACGAAGCACCCCTTAACCACTTCCTCCCTCCCTCCCACTGTTTGCCACATCTGGGTCTGCCTGACACCAGTCCCTCCTGTGCCAGCAGGAGCTGGGCCACCTCTGAGTCATCTGGTACCTTCTCTGCCTTCCTGGGGCCACGGGAACCCAAGGGACCTTACCCTGGACCCATCTCAGCCTCTAAGACCAGAGGAACTCTCCCCACCTCAGTTGCTAAGTTGACATAAAGAAACCCTCTGAGATTTAGGGGAAAGTTCTTGGTTAGATCCGTCTCCATTCCCTCACCAACCACAAGCTCCAGTCCCAGCTCCACTCTGTATCTCCGTTCTCACCCTCCGATCCAATACCCACAGCCCCCAGTCTGCCTCCGTGCCCAACCCACTCCAAATGGGCTTTGAAATTTCACCCTGAAACTTTGGAAGGAGAAGAGTTCTTTTCCTCTCCCTGAAAGTATCTCCATGTAAATATTTCTCTGCTGGAGGGTATTACACACAGAATCCAGGCAGAGGTGTCTCCACTTAGCCTGGACTCTGGAGATATTAATTACATCAGCTGAACATCTGCACAGCAGAACTTTCCCAGCCAGGTTGTTCTTGTTTGCCCTTTCAAACACCAATTTATTGAGCACCTATTATATGGCAGGCCTGATGCTGGGCACTGGGAACATAGTGGCGACGCCAACCACACAGTCCTTGCGCTCACAGAGCCCACAGAAGCCTGGCCCACAGTTTCCAGCCCTGAGTCTCTCCAGCTTCCTTCCTCCACCCCCATTAGCACACCCAGGAAACGCCAATCAGGCATATCAGCAGAGTTTGTCATGCAGGAATCAGAAGCAAAGTAGGTGGGAACTTGAAAACTTGATTCACTGAAAAAAATTTTCTTAATGTCTATTTATTTTTGAGAGATGGAGAGACAGAGTGTGAGCGGGGGAGGGGCAGAGAGAGGGGGAGACACAGAATCCGAAGTAGGCTCCGGGCTCCGAGCTGTCAGCCCAGAGTCCGACGCAGGGCCTGAACTCAAGATCTGTGAGATCATGACCTGAGCTGAAGTCGGACACCCAACCGACTGAGCCTCCCAGGGGCTCCTCGATTCATTTTTAAAGGCAAATCACCCATTCCTGTAATCATCACAGTACAAGTGTTTATTGAGCTGTGTCCTACTCCAGGTCCTGGAGATGAATCAGCCTGAGCTCTCTCTCAAGGAGCTGCTAGTCAGGTCAGGGAGACAGGCAAGACTTCCATTCTTGTCATTCAGGTTTCTGCTTACTCAGGTTTCTACTCAAAGGTCACCTCTTCAAAGAAGACTTCCAGGATTGCCCTGGCTGTAGGGGTCTCTTGCCTTTACCGGGACAACAATCCATTGCTCGGTTTATTTATTTATTTATTTATTTATTTTTGCAACACTTGTTAGAGCTGAAACGACCTCATTTATTTGTTTATTGCTTAATGATCTGTCTGTCCCCTGTCTCCCTCAACTCAGTCCTTGAAAGCAGGGACTCGGATTTATTCGCTGTGATTTTCTTAAGCACCCAGCACAGTGCCTGGCACACAAAAACCACTCCATACATTGTTGAATGAATGACAAAAACTGACAGAAGGAGGCACAGGGTGCCCTAAGGAGGGGCCAAGGACTCTTTCCGAGGAGACAGGGAGGTCTTCTCAGATCAGGGGACATTTGCATGGGGTTTAAAAGGATAAGTAGGAATGTACCAGGTAGAGAAGGAAATGCATTTCTGTCACTTTGTGACCTTGAGAAAATTGCTTGAATGCTCTCTCTACTTCAATTTTCCCCTCTGTGGAATAGAGATAGGATAGACTCCTATGAGAGTTAAATGAGATAATATACATGAAATGCTTACCTGCCAGGACAGTCAATGAAGGGAGCTGTCAAGATGTTATCAATAGCAGTTAGAATGGCACCTAGCACAGAGTGGCTATTCAGTCTCTGGTCTCAAAGATGGACCTCCCTTTCTGGAGACAGAGTAAGACACCCAACAACCACGAGTGACATGTATTGTAATGGGGGCAGCATGCATGGCAGGAGATGGATAAACATGTTATATTTGTTGAATGCTTACCGTGTGCCCAGCACTGTTGTAAGACTTCAGATGGGTTAATTTGCTCAGTCACCCCGCCACCTGAATTGTTATTACTTCTTAATAGATGGGCCAGCTGAAAGAGGTCCAGTGACTTGCCCAAGGTCACATACCTAATAATGGCCAGCATTGAGATTTGGACCCTGGTGGTCCACTTCCAGAGTCCATGCTCTAAAAAAAAATTTTTTCAATGTTTACTTATTTTTGAGAGAAAGAGAGAGAGAGACATATATAGTGTGAGTGGGGGAGGGGCAGAGAGAGGGAGACAGAATCTGAAGCAGGCTCCAGGCTCTGAGCTGTCAGCACAAAGCCCGATGTGGGGCTCGAACCCTTGAACCATGAGATCATGACCTGGGCTCAAGTCGGATGTTTAACCAACTGAGCCACCCAGGCACCCCTGAGTCCATGCTCTAAAGCATTGTATCAAGTACACATTCAAGAGGAGCTCAGCCCCAGAGTGATAATCAGGCTTACAGCAACAGAAAGTGGAGGAGTCTGTGAGTGCCCAGGGGAGGAAAAGATGTACTCTTCCTTGAGAAATCACAGAAGACTTCCTGGAGGAGGGGGCATTTAGGCTGAGTCTTGAAGGATGAGTAGGAGTTTACCAGGAAAAGAATATAGAGAAAGACATTCACTCATTTAATTAACATCTCCTGAGGCCTCCCAAGAAGAGCGCAGCCCTGGTAGGGTGATGCTGGGGACACACAGATGAGTCACATCTGGGCTTGGCCCTGCAGGGGCTGTCCACCTGATGAGGAGGAGGGATGGGGATCGAGGCAGGTAGGATGGGCGGATGGGAAGGGCAATGGAGGAGAAGAGATAAAAAAAAAAAAACAAAAAAAACCCCGGCAATGTTCTCAGGACTTGGCCAAGATCTGGTGGTATTAAGAGAAAAGGAAAGCACTTAAGTTCCAGGTATGTTGGGCATGTGGGTCCTTGGTGGGTAGCGATATGAAGGGGATGGGGTAGTTTATGACAAGAGTGGGTTAATCCAGTTGGGACCATATTTCCTCAACCTTCTAGGAGAGAGCTTTGTTCTTGCGGGAAGGGGCCTGGATGCTCAGGGTAGGGCATGCACATGTGCATGGCTCCTTGTGGTCTCTGCTTTGCTCAGTCTGTGTGTATCTTCCTTTCTCTCCTTCTCTCACCCCTGATCCTTCTATCTCTGTCCTTCTCTCTAATTCTTTCTCTCTCTTTCCCTGCCTTGCCCCATCCTGCCTGCCTCCTTCCTACCAAGTCTCTGTTCTTTCTCCCAGCCTCAGCCTGCTTTCCGGAAGGGCGTCCTCCTGCCCAGGACACTGGTCACAGCTCACCACAAGCTTCATTCAAGATAAATTTGCTTCCACCTCAGGACCCAGCCTTAGGAATCATCTTCCTATCCCTCTTCCTCCTCCAGATCACAGGATATCCTGTATCCAGGTCCCACATCCCCAGATCATGGGAATGAGGGCTCCCCTCTCTGGAGATCCCAGGGCCCCTCCCTCATTCCACCAAGCCCTGGGGGGGGGGGTCTCCCGCATCACCTCCATTCCCAAGGCCCCCAGTCAAGGCTCCAGGGCTTCCCCCTCCTCCTGGGACATTTCTCAACCCAGATTAATCACAGGGGCGGCCCCAGAGAGGAGGAAGGAGATGGCATGGCTTACCTTAAAGAAGCACCCAGCGCCCCAACGCATGCTCAAGACCCAGGCACCCCGAGGTCATGAGGCTGGGACTCGTCTGTGCTCTGCTTTCTCTCCTGACAGGTGAGGCTCCTGCTGTCCATCCTGCTGCCTGTGCCCACAGCCCCCTGAGAGACCCCTCAACCCCTCCCCCGCTCTCCACACCCCCCCCCCCATGCTTGTTCTTCCCCTTCCTGCTAGGTATCTCCCAGGTCTCCCCCAGCCCTCCCACCGTGATTGTCATTTACCCCTCTGCCTCCACCCCACCCCAGGGCACAGCGGGGCAGATACCCGAGCAATCGGGGCTGAGGAATGCCGCCCCAACTCGCAGCCCTGGCAGGCCGGGCTCTTCTTCCTCACCCGCCTCTTCTGTGGGGCTTCCCTCATCAGTGACCGCTGGCTGCTCACAGCTGCCCACTGCCGCAAGCGGTGAGTGACCAGGGCACCACTATGTGTCGACGGGGGGGGGAGGGGGAGGGGAAGGGGGGAGAGGATAAGGAGAGGGTGGGGGTGGGGTCAAGGGGCCTTCGGAGGGAGGGAGGGAGCTGTGGGCAGGAAGCATTTCGCCTTCATTTCTTTTCCCAAAAGCTCAACTGTTAGAATTGACTCTCCAAATTCTAGAGTCCCAAGTAATCTAATTATTGGAGTCTAAAATTTGAAACTCTTAGAAGCCTAGACTCTGACCCAGAAAAATCCAGAGTCTTGAGCTCCTGAAATCTCAGATCCATGAAATTCAGTGAATTGTAGAATCAGAGATTCAGAGAGTGGTAGAAACTTAGGAGTCCGGCTCTACCCCCAGAGGATACAATCACTCCAGCCACACTGGTAAGTTTACATTTTCTAGTACATGTATTACAAGAGTGAAAAAGAAATGATTAACATTAATGTTAATAATAGATTTGCTTTGACACACTCAAAATATTATTTCAATTTTCAATCCACTTTTAAATGTTTATGAATGACTGTTTAGTCTTTTTTTTTTAATACTACACCTTTGAAGTCAGATGTACGTTTTACACATACAGCACCTCTCAGTTCAGATGAGCCACATTTCAAGTGCTCAATAGTTGTATAGGATAGCACAACTCTAGAACCTTAGATTCAGTTTCTAGGTAGGTTCATTGAATATAGAAGCTCATGGTCCTAGAATATTGTATTCAGAGTATACTAGAATACTAAGACTTGCAGAATCCTAGAATCTTGCATCAATAGAATTCTAGAAGCTTTTATTCATGAATGTCTAGAATCTGGTGAATTAAACATCCCAGAATGCTATCATTCCAGATTCTTAAAATCCCCCAGGTTTTAATTAAGAGAATTCTAGAGTCTCAAACTATTTGAACCCTAGCTTCCCGAATTTCGAAAACCATTGATTTATAGAATTCTAGAGCGATGAAATTCATCTTATAGTCCCAGGATACTAGAATTCTAGGCTCTTTCAGTTCCTGATTTCACTCAGGTAATTTAACACACACCCCCCCCCCAGACTTTTTGATCCAGAGAAATCTAGAATGTTAGAACATTGAATTCATAACATTCTAGAACATAGAATTCTAGAGTTGTGAATTCCTAACATGTTAGAATCTTAGAATTCTAGAATTTAGATTCTGGGCATTCTAATGCCCAGAGTATGAGAATCTAAATGATGCAGTAATCTTTTCTATATTATCTCTGGAAAGGAGTCATTCACCTTGTTCCAATATTCTTCCCTCCAGGAATGAAGCACATGGGGTTGGTATAGAATGTTGTGTGGGAATTTCCCATCACTCATTGCTCCACGATAGGGTCTCTTTCAGATCAGGTCTGTGCTTCAGGCTAGGAGAACAATGCTCAGATTTCAGCCCCAAAGACCAAGGAGAGAAGCAGAGATATGGAGGTAGAAAAGATTTAGGCATCGGGACGAGTTGGGGGGGATTGATTTCCCAGATATGGAACCAAGGCAACGAGGTGACAGAGAGTCAAAGATAGAAATAACACCTCATACTCCTTAAATCCTGAATTCTCAATCAGAAGCCTGGTCCCTAAGGTCAGAGGTCAGAGGCTGAGGAATGGACACATATACTCCCAGATAGTCCCCAGCTGTCCTGGGACGTGGACTGGGCTTGCAGTGAGAGAGCTTGAGGGTAGGCCTCAAGAAGACACACATTGAGGGTAAGGGATACGGCTACAGGAAAACCCTGAGTTCACGGATGACCCCTAACTTGGGGATTTTCCATTTCCCATCCCCCTCCATGAGTACACACACACACACCAACACACACACAGAGCCACTCCCCGCAAAAGCCACCAGACCTGTGGGGGCAGGAGGTGGGGCTGTTGTTGTATGGTAGGTGGAGCCTCCATGTGCCTACACACTTCCAGGGGACCCAGGTCACCTTTAAGGCTCCAGGTGGGGCAGGAAGGAAGGCGACTCACTTGGTACGGGACTTGGGAGGGGTGTGAGTTTTGGGGGGAGAGCTACAAAGGTAGAGGCAGATGAAAGGATGGAGTGAGGAGCTGGGGCCCAGAGAGGGTGTATACCTTGCTTAAAATCACACAGCACTCTGGATCGTACAGAGATGATGGGGGCCCAGGGACAGTGTGTGGCTTGTGGAGCATCCAAGCTTGGTGGACACCCAGCTTGACCTCTGAGGCCTGTCCCAACAGGTATCTGTGGGTCCGCCTTGGGGAGCACCACCTCTGGAGATGGGAGGGTCCAGAGCAACTGTTCCGGGTCACGGACTTCTTCCCCCACCCTGGGTTCAACAAGGACCTCAGAGCCCATGACCATAATGATGACATCATGCTGATCCGTCTGCCCAGGAAGGCACATCTGGGCCCTGCTGTGCAGCCCCTCAACCTCAGCCAGACCTGCGTCTCCCCAGGCACCCAGTGCCTCATCTCAGGCTGGGGAGCCGTGTCCAGTCCTAAGGGTACAGTGTTGCTCACAACTCAATCCCTTGTGTCTCATGCTGACGGTCTGAATCCGCTCTGTTTCTCTGTCTCTGCCTTTTCATCTGATAGATAGGGAAAAATTTTAAGACGCTATAAATTGAAGGTGCATCATTACTTTACAACCACTAAGAACAGGGGGGAAAAAGGTCCCATTAATCCTTGTATGACACCATTTGCTGGAAGACCCTTCCTGGATGTTGGAGATGTTTAAATGTGAAAATACATGCATCTTGGAATGGAAATGAGGTGTACAGAGTGACTCTCTCAGAGTCACCGATCAACAACCCATTAGCCATATTTAGTTTCCTCACATCAGTTTTCAGATTGCCTTGAAAAAACAGTCTGAATTTGTTGCTGCCAACAACTAAAGCCTGGGAGATTTTACACAAAAGCCAAATTTCTGCGTTTGCTGGAAAAATTCAAAGAACTGGCAACGTTGGAGCCACATTCCCCAAATAGCGGCCATTGGGCAGAATCAGTGGAGGCTGCCCACTTTGGGTTCTCTGGTTCACTATAGTGCCCCCCAGTGGCTGCTGTGGCTGCACAGTCCCCTCCACCTACTTCTATTTGCTTGTCAAGCCCAACAATGCCATCAATACCCCTCCACCCACTTCTATTTGCCTGTCAATATCCATATACATGGGTATATGTGTATCTATATGTGTATTTATATTATACATGCTGTGTCTCCCTGTCTGTATCTAATATCTTTTAAGTCTTTATCTCTGTCTCTGCCAATGACCATAAATATCTCCTCCCTTTATCTCACTGTCCTTGGCATTTCTGGGCCTCTTTCCCTCTCTTTCTTCATTGCTTCCTGAGAATCTCTTTCCCCTTAAGAGGTCTATCTCCTGGTATGGTCTCTGTTTTTCTCTGTGTATCATGTATCTCTTCTTGGTTCTTGACTCTCTGACTCTGTTTCTCTGGCTCTCTCCCTCTCCTCAAACATCTGTTTCTCTTTCACGCTATGATTTTTTTTTGTCACTGTGTCTTGTTTCTATCTTTGAGAGTCTTATGCTGTGGTTCTATGGGTCTTGCTTAGGGAAGGGTCTGGATGGAGGGGCTTCTGAGTGTGATGGGCACAACTGCTGATCCTCTATGGGTTGACCTCTTTTGCCAACAGTGCAGTACCCACTCACGCTACAGTGTGCTAACATCAGCATCCTGGAGCACAAACTCTGCCATCGGGCATATCCGGGCCACATCTCTGACAGTATGCTCTGTGCTGGCCTTTGGGAAGGGGGCCGGGGTTCCTGCCAGGTGAGTCCCACTCTGGGGAGGCGGGGAATGGGTATCTTGCCGGATTCCTGGGCCCTAGGGAATTAGGCAGTTGGGCCCCAGACTTTCTGGGTGAAAGCAAGTGGGGATCTGGGACACTTGGGTCCTGAGAGAAGATGGGGCCAAGACCAAGATTCCTGGATTTAAAGGGGACTGTGGGCCCAGACTCCAGGATCTAAAGAAAGAGGAGACTAGTCTTAAAGAACAGACTTTAAGTCCTGAGGGAAGAGGGGACTAGGATCCCAGAAGGCTGGGTGCGGGGTTGAGGTGAGGGGTATGAGCTTTTACTCCTGGGTCTGAGGGAGGAGGGACTGGCCGCCTGGACGCCAAGGTGTCAGGAGAGGACGGCTTCCTGGGAGAAAGGTAATATCATGAATACACCCGCTTAACAGTTTCATTGCTCTTCTGCCGCGCACAGGGTGACTCTGGAGGCCCTTTGGTTTGCGAAGGGACCCTGGCAGGTGTGGTGTCTGGGGGTGCCGAGCCCTGCTCCAGACCCCGTCGCCCCGCCGTGTACACCAGCGTATGCCACTACGTGGACTGGATCCGAAAGACCATGGAGGACAACTGAGCTCTCGCGCCTCAGGACCAAGAGAGAAGGGTGGGCGCAGGGGAGCCGGGAATTGCCGGACTCTGGCCTCGGCAGCGCGGAGACGCACTTTGCATATTCAGGCTCCGCCCCCTGTTGGCCGACAGCGTCGAAAAGGACAGGGAGACACCTCCGCCCTGTAGCCCCGCCTTCTATGATGTCACCGAGAGCTGGCACCGCCCCCATGGAACAGCTTCGCCTAGGGCTCCGCTCGGGGAGCTCCTCCACCAGATAGCTCCTCCCCTCGGAGCTTTGCCCAATGAGACTTCCCCCTCTGGACCCCACCCCTTGTAACCCCGCCTCCTCCGTGAGAGATCCCACCCCCGTGACGTCAGGGGCGCGGCAGCTGCCCCCACTAGGGACTGAGGCGCTGTCGGGCTCCGCCCCTCATGGCCCCGCCCCTGGGCGTTTGAATCCTGGCGGGGTCCCAGCCTGAGAACCAATGGAAGATTTTACAATAAACGCGCGTAGCCGCGCCTTCCGTCTGCCTGCTCCGTGGGATGAAGGAAGGGCAACGGGTGGGCGGCGGTGGGCAGACAGGGAACGGCCACCGTACAGCAATTCCCCCTAAGCCCCTAGCAGGTCCTGCCTAAAGTCTGTCTCCATCAACCCTATTGCAGCAAGGCCGCTGGGTTCTGCTTGGGCTGGTCCCGTCTCCCCCAGGGGAAGGGGAAACCAGGTCACGGTGCCTCCCAAACCTGCCTTCCCACATCCCGGATCTCTCAGGGGGCAGGGGGCGGGGCCCGATCCGCCCTCAGAAGTCGAGACCAAGAGGACTCACCTTCCTTCCATTCCGAGGTAGTGACAGCAGCCCCCTGCTTCCACAAGAACCCAGGCTCCAAGTCACTCCTTCTAAAAAGACTGAAGAATTCAGCCCCCAACCCCCTGCTCCCTCAGACCAAAAATTCACGCCTATATTATTCCCCCTCCCCTCTCAGACCCAAAAGTTTGGGTCCCCAGCTCCCCCCAACCGTCAGACCCAGGAGTCCAGAACGCCAGTCCCTCCTCCCTCAGACCCAGAGTCCAGAATCCCAGCCCCCACTTCCAGACCCAGAGTCCGGGCCTCAAGACCCCTCCTTCCTCAGACCCAGGAGTTCAGACGCCCAGCCCCTACCTCCCCTGAACCCAGAGTCCAGGTCCCCCCCCCCCCCCCCCTCGGAGCCAGTAGTCCGCGTCCCCAGCCCTTTCTGATTCAGACCCAGGAGTCACAGCACTGAGGTCCTTCTTTCCCAAGCCCGAGGAGTTCCAGATCCCAGCTCCTCCTCCTTCAAGATTTCTCTTTCAGCCCCTCAGTTCCTTCTCACTCAAACACAGAGTTCCAGTTCCCTGGCGCTCTGCAGGCTCCAGAGGGGGAGGAGGCGGAGCAGGAGGCGGGGATTCCCAGTTAAAAGCCTCCAGAATCTAGTACCAGGCAGACGGAGCTGAAGTACCAGGGCCTCTTCCTCTGGGTCTGAATCAGTCGGTGACCCCGCCCCTTGGATTCTGTAAGGTGAGAGGCCAAAGTACTCAGACACAGGCATCAGGCCGGAGCCCCTCCTCCCCCAGGACTACCCCTTCCTCCTTCAAGAGTTAGGAATCTGGCCCCTGGCCCCCTTCTCCCCCCCCCCCCCCCCAAGACTTAGGAATCTCAACTCCCAGTTTCCTCTTCCTTCAGATCCTGGAGTCCAGGACCCTAATTCTTCCATTCCTTGGAATGTAGGAATCCAGCCCCCACCTCCCCTCCTCAGATTCAGAAATCTGGGGTCTGCCCCCTTCTTCCTCAACCTAAGAAATCTGGATCCCCAGCCCTTTCCTCCTGCAGGACCCACAAAAATGGCTTCGGATGCGCTGCTCCCTTATTTCAAGATCCTCCTAGGATTTAGCTCTCCCCCCTCCTCAGGTCTCAGCCCTGCCTTCTCGCTCTCCCAGACCCCACCATGGGACATCCCCCAGCCGCTGCAGTCTGGATCTGGACGTTTTTGCTATTGGTGTTGGAAGCCTGGACAGGTGAGGGGGGCCTGGCGGGAACCTCGGGAATGCCACGGTGGGTGCTTGTGATGGCATGGGGGTGGGGGGTGTGAAACACACGATCACGTGTGGGAGCTTCTTCAGGCTTTTCCGAGGGCGGATGGGGGCACACACACACATGGCAGCAGGCAGGAGTGCGTCAGGTCTTGCTGCCTATTGCATGAGCACACCAAGCCTGCAGGGCTGCCTGCTGAGGGGCGCAGATACGCACGGGAGTATACGGGCGTGTGAATGCATGTGGAAGCATGCTTGGGTGTGTGACTTCGTGTGACTCATGGGCTTCAATGAGTGTACGGGTGCATCTGTGTGGCAAGCCAGGGACCTCGCGTGTGAGGGTGTGTGGACATGTGAGGTGGCAGGCAGAAGACTTGCTGTGTGTCTGTTTGAACCCATAGTGGCTTTCCTGGCCCCTCCACTGCCGCAGGGGGTGGTGATCCAACCTTCTCCCTCCTGCTGCAGGACACTTGAGGGCACAGGAGCCCAAGGTGCTGGGTGGCCAGGAGTGTGAGGCCCATTCACAGCCTTGGCAGACAGCCTTGTTCCAGGGTGTCCGGCTGCTATGCGGGGGCGTCCTCATCGATGACAACTGGGTCCTCACAGCAGCCCACTGTAAAAAACAGTGAGTTTTTGCCTGGGGCAGAGGTGGGCTGGGGCCTGAGGGGAGGGGCAAAGAAGAGAGCTGGAGATTGAGCTTCTGAAAGAGGAGGGTTGAGGGAGCAGGGGGCCAGGGGTTCATACTCCTGCCTGGGTCCCAAACTACTCTCCACCATTACAGGAAGTACACGGTACGCCTGGGGGAACACAGCCTGAAGAAAAAGGACAGTTCAGAGCAAGAAATGGCTGTGGCTCAGTCCATCCCACACCCCTGCTACAACAGCAGCAGCGAGGACCACAGCCATGATCTCATGCTCATCCGACTACGTGGTCAGGCATCCCTGGGGCCCCAAGTGAAGCCCATCAACCTGGCGGATCACTGCCCTCAAGTTGGCCAGAAGTGCACCATCTCGGGCTGGGGCACCGTCACCAGCCCCCGAGGTAGTAGGAGGCAGAGGAGAAGCTGGCTGGCCCACTGGACCCCAAGCCATTGGCAAAGCTCTGGCTTCAGAAGGAGATAGAGAAGGGACAGTGATTGTGAGTTTGAGACTCACAGGTGGCCCATGTTGGAAACCCCAAAGATCAGAATATTAACAGGAGTGGTGGGAGAAAGAAAGCAAAATAGCAGACTGTTAGAGCAGGTTCCCAAAAAATGAATGGATGCATGAGTGGATGAAAGAATGTATGCCTCTTTTATGGTAGAGAGTGCCATGTTATGAGAACTTTCATAGCACAGCGTCTTATATAATCTTCTTAACAGGCTTGGGGTAGATGGGCTCCTCAGTGGCCCAAGAAAACAGGCTCCTACGATCTTCTCCCTCCTGAACCCACGACTCCTGGCACCAGCAACTCTTTTTCTTTACACCCAGGAGTCCAGGCCCTTCCTCCCCCAAGACGCATAGTCTAGTTTCCAGCTCATTCCTCACTCTGGACCCAAAAAGTCTGGACCTCCATTGAAGCCCTCCCTTTGGGACTTCAGAGTCCAGACAGCTCCTCACCCTACGTCACAGTGAAAGAATTGAGGCTCAGCTCAGAGAGGCGTGTGATTCACCAAGAAGCAGCAAAGCCAGGACTCAGGTCCCTGCCTGTCTGGCTCTTACTTCTAAGGAGACAAGGGACACTGGAAACCCACTGGCTCATGAATCAGTCAGGTCAGTTCACACCATGCTCTGCCCTTTTTTCTGGGCAAGTCCCTTTCCATCTCTCGGCCTCACTTTCCTCATCTGCAAAATAGGGATAATTGACCAATAGATTTTTTTGAAGTTTATTTATTTTATTTTTGAGAGAGAGAGAGAGAGGGAGGGAGAGGGAGGGAGAGGGAGAGAGAATGAGTAGGGGAGGGGCAGACAGAGAAAATATCCCAAGCACACTCAGCACTGTCAGCAGAGCCTGATGCGGGGCTCAAACCCATGAAACATTAGATCATAACCTGAGCAGAAACCAGGAGTTGGACACTTAACTGACTGATGCACCCAGGTGCCCCTGACCAATAGATTTTTAAGCTCCATAAGGGTTCAGGTTAAAGCTCTTTTCTTCATGGTGCATTCCTAGTGCTCAGGATGGTTCTTGGTATACAGTAGGTACTCAATAAATATTTGTTGAATGAATGCATGGATGACTCAGTTATGGATGAATGAATGTATCCCTCTTTTAAAAAGCGATTGTGAGTTCAGATGTCTTACAATCAATGAGATTGTGAGTATACAGCTTCTGGAGAATGGAGGTGCCAGATAGAAGTTTTTTCCCTTCAAGTCTATTGCTCAAAGGTTAATAAGAAAGATTAGTTCCATTTTCTTTCTTTTTTAAATTGAAGTATAATTGGCACACAATATTCTATTATTTATTTTTAATTTTTTTAAATTTTATTTTAGAAAGAGAGAGTGCAAGCTAGGAAGAGGGGTGGGGGTGGGGAGAGAGAGAGAGTCTCAAGCAGGCTCCATGCTCAGTGAGGAGCCTCGTTCAGGGCTCAATCCCACGACCCTGGGATCATGACCTGAGCTGAAATCAAGAGTTGGACACTCAACTGACTGAGCCACCCAGGTGCCCTGCAATATTCTATTAGTTTTGTGTGTAAATATAATGACTGGACATTTGTATACACTGAAAACTGATCACCATAATAAGTCTAGGTACCGTCTGTCACCATACAAAGTTGTAACAATATTATTGACCATATTCCCCGTGGTGTACATTACATGGTTAATTCCACTTTTAGTCATTAATTCAATTTGTTTGTAAGCATCTGGTAGTCCCAGCTGCTGTATTGTGTGAAGTCCCTATCCTATGGATTTGCATGCTAGGTGGGGAAAATAGACAATAAACAAAAATACATATAAAATGAATTATTAGGTAGAGTTAAGTGATATAATGAAGTATCATGGAGAGTTAAGAGGATAGGGAGAGATAGAGGGGTGGTGTCTTCATTAGAATGGTCAGGGAAGGCTTCTAAAATGAAGTGACTTTTGGGAGAAGTAGGATTTAGCTGAATTGGGGTGGTCTGGGGATGGGAAGATTGGAGAGACAGGGTCATAGGTGTCACAAGGGGGCACCTCCATGCCTTTCAGTCACTTGATCCTTAATTTGCGAATGACTTTGGGATGGGGCACCTGGGTGACTCAGTTGGTTATAAGCATCCAAGTCTGAGTCTCAGCTCAGGTCTTGATCTCAGGGTTGTGAGTTCAAGCCCCACATTGGGCTCCACACTGGGTGGTGAAGCCTAGAAAGTACGAAAGAAAGCAAAAAAGCAAGAGGGAAGGAAGGAAGGAAGGAAGGAAGGAAGGAAGGAAGGAAGAAGGGAG